>NW_019154096.1:42578790-42714057 GCF_002288905.1 Enhydra lutris kenyoni | reverse complement strand
GAGCCCAAAGCGGGGCTTGATCCCAGGACCCTGGGATCATGACCTGAGCTGAAGGCAGAGGCATAACCCACTGAGCCACCCAAGCGCCCCTCTCCTTAGTGTCTTTATACTGATACCACACTCTCTGGATTATTTTAACTTTATAATGAGTTGTGAATCAAGTCCTTTGTTTTCAAAGTTGTTTTGGCTATTCTCTTGTCCTTTGCATTTTCATATGAATAGAATTTAGATTTGGATAGTATGCTGTATTTATAGATCCGTTTGGGAAGAATTGATGTCTTCACACTATGGAGTCTTCTGATTGAAGTTCATGTTCAATCTCTCCATTTATTTCCATCTTCTGTAATTCCTTCAGTGAAGTTTTATAGTTTTTAGTGTATAGGTCTTGTATTTTTCTCATATATTCCTAAGTATTTGATAATTTTATGCTATTGGTAATAGTTTTGTTTTTTAATTTCAAGTTCTGATTTTCTATTGCTACTATATAGAAATATGATTAATTTTTATATTGATCTTGTATTGTGCAAACTGAATAAACTCTCTTATTAGTTCTAAGAATATCTTTGTAGATTAATAGGAACTTTTGTTTGCATGGTCATGTTTTTTTTGTGAATAAAGACAGCTTTTATTCTTCCTTTACAATCTGATCGCCTTTTTTTCCTCTTCCTTGGCTTATTGCACTGACTAGAATTTACCAGTGATAGATTTTACCAAACTTCTGGACATGCAGTTTTATTTGTAGGAAGGTTTTAAACTACAAATTTAATTTCTTTTCTTTTCTTTTTTTTTATATGGAATGCTTCACGAATTTGGGTGTCATCCTTGCGCAGGGGCTATGCTAATCTTCTCTGTATCATTCCAATTTAATGTATGTGCTGCCGAAGCGAGCACTACAAATTCAATTTCTTTATAAATATAAGGATTTTTAAAAAGTTATCTATTTTTTCTTCAGTTAGTTGTGGTGGTATGTGTCTTTCAAGGAAATTGTCTATTTCATTTAAGTCAAATTTATTGACATAAAATTGCTCACAATTGAATCTTTTTATTATATCTTTTATAGCTATAGAATCTGTAATGATACTACCTCTCTCATTCCTGATATTAAGGATTTTTTATCTTTTGCCTTTTTTCTTTAGTTGTTTTTCTAAAATTTTAGAAATTTCATTGCTTTTCCCTCAAAAACTTACTTTTGGTTTTGGTTTCTTTATGTTTTCTTCATTGGTTTTCTGTTTTGTATTTTATTGATTTTTTTTTTTTGTTCTGACCCTTATTATTGCATTGATTTTGTTTACTTTAGGTCTAATTTGTTCTTCTTTTTCTAATTTTTAGAAGTGGAAGCTGAGAAAATTGATCTGAAACTTCTTTTCTAAAACAGGCATTTATTGCTATCAATTACTGCCTACATACTACTTTAGTGGTATCCCAGAAATTGTGGTATATTCCGTCTTTATTGTCATTCAGTTTGAAACACTTTAAAAAATTTTTTTAGTTTCTTTTTTGTCCCACTGGTTATTTAGAAAGTGTGTTATTTCGTTTTAAATATTGGAGAATTTTCCGGAGGGTTTTTTTTTTTATTAATGTCAAATTTAATTCCTTCATGGCCAGAAGACATATTTGACGTAACTAGAAAACTTTTACATTATCAAATCTACTTTATGGTCCAGACCATATATGGTCTTTCATGAGAACTATTCCATGTGCACTTGAAATGAATGTGATTCTCTTGCTGTTGGATGGACTATGAATGTCAATTAGGTGATGTTGATTGGTAGTTTTATTTGGGTCTTCTAAATCCTTATGTATTTCCTATCTCTTTGTTTCATTGGTTATTGAGAGAAGGATCTTATAATTATTGATTATAATGGCTTCATATATTTTGAAACTCTAGGTACATAAATGTTTAGGATTGTTTTGTCCTCATGAGGAATTGATGCTCTGATTAATATGAAAAGACTAATTCTGGTGATAATCTTTGCACTGAAATGTACTTTACCTGATAAATAATCAGGTAAATTATTAATAATAGGCAGTCCAACTTTAATTATAATATATATAAATATATATATTATATATAAATATAATATATATAATATAATTAATAATAAAATATTAATAATAGGCAGTCCAACTTTCTTTATGTTTACCAGTTTATTAAAGGATGTGATAAAGGATGCAAATTGTCCATCAGATGAAGAGATACTTAAGGTGAAGTATGGGGAAAGGGCATGCCCTCTCTAGACATACCACTCTCCCCTATCTCTGTGTGTTCACCAACCTGGAAGCTCAGTCAAACTTACTTTTGATTCAATGCTAGCATGCTGTTTTCCACTCTTTCTGTTAGTATTTGCAAAACTATTTTTGTTTCTATCTGTATCTTTATGTATTCTGAAGCTTCATTATTAGGTGTACAAATATTTAGGATTTTTATATTCCTTAATGAATTGATCCATTTATTACTTTGAAATGACCTTTATTTCTGGTAAGGTACTTTGCTTTGAAATCTATTTTGTCTAGTATTAATATAGCCTCTTGTGCATTCTTTCCAATCAGCATTAGCATGGTATATTGTTACATTTAACCTGTTTGTATCTTCTTTCTGTTAAAGTGCATTTCTTTTTTTTTTTTTTTTAAAGACTTTATTTACTTGACAGACAGAGACCACAAGTAGGCAGAGAGGCAGGCAGAGAGAGAGGGAAGCAGGCTCCCCGCTGAGCAGAGAGCCCAATGCGGGGCTTGATCCCAGGACCCCGGGATCATGACCTGAGCTGAAGGCAGAGGCCCTAACCTACTAAGCCACCCAGGTGCCCCTAAAGTGCATTTCTTTAGGGGAGCATATAGTTGGGTCTTGTTTTTTTGGCTTAATCTGATGATTTTTGGCCTTCTAACTGGGATATGTAAACCATTGACATTTAGTGTTATTATTATTGTTAGATTTAAATCTGTCATCTTAATTGTTCTGTATTTGTCTCATCTGTTTTTGCCCCCTTTTTTTTCCTTTTCTGACTTTTTTGGATTACATTTTTTAAAATTTCATATTCTTTGTTGGTATTTTTAGTGGTGGATCCTTTGTGTTATTTTAGTAGTTTAGAGTTTATAGTATATAACTTATTATAGACTACTTCAAGTAATATTATGTCATTTCATAAAAACTCTAAGAACCTCATAGTATATACTTCAGTTTGTCTTCTGGTCTTGTGCTATTGTGGTCATACATTTTATATTTACATATGTTAAGTAATCCCACACCACATCATTATTATATTTGTTTAAAGCATAAACATATTTATCTTTATCTTTCATAAAGGTATTTAAAGATTTCTACTCTTTAAAAATATTTATATAATAATAAAAAGCCTTACATAGCTCCCACTAACACTGTCACACAGCAGGTCCTTCATAAAGTTCTGTCAAATGAATGAACAAATAAATGTACTGATAAAAAAAGTGATTTGAGTGAAAATAGAAGTGTTACCTGTTCTGATTTGGGGTAGTCACATTGGCCTGGACCACACCTAAGAACACAATTTGCTGTTTTAAAAGCTACATAGGCTCAGACCAATCAATGTAGATGCTTTAAGAAGGGCATTTGCGCACATCAGGGCACTGGTGGATGAGGTTGACAGAGTGAGGTCATGAACAGCAGGGTGGTCTGGTGGACAGGGCTGCTCCCTGGATTGAGTCCACTGGGGGTCAGAAGTTCAGGGGCCTACCACTTCTGAGACTCATGGCTTTTGGCAAGCCACTTAACTCCCCTGATGTATTTGTCACTTAACAACCTCACGTAGTTGGTCTCAGTCTCAAAGGGAATAATTAATGCAGAAGTTCTTTGTAAATGGCAAAGTGCTAGGCAACTCTAAAGGGCATTAGCAGTGCTGAGAAAGGGACAGCGTGAACTCTGAGTCTATTGCCTAGTTCTGGTCACTGTGGAATAAAACTGGATTAGTCTCCAAGTTCCAGCACTGAGCTCCTCAGGAAAAGTGTCAAGTACCATGTTCCACCAGAAATTCTGAGCTGGGGGCGCCTGGGTGCCTCAGTGGGTTAAGCCGCTGCCTTATGCTCAGGTCATGATCTCAGAGTCCTGGGATCGAGCCCCGCATTGGGCTCTCTGCTCAGCAGGGAGCCTGCTTCCTCCTTTCTCTCTGCCTGCTTGTGATCTCTCTGTCAAAATAAATAAATAAAATCTTAAAAAAAAAAAAAAAAGAAATTCTGAGCTGACTGGTGCTGACCTGACAAGCAGGGGACCCACCAGTGGGCTGAGGGTGTGCCACTTTGCTGTTAAAGCCTCTCTTCCCAGGCAGAAAGCGTCTGTTTCTGTATAATAATTAGTCTTGGTCCACTAGTAGCATAATCACCAAGATGGTCCAAGTCATCAGAAAGACAGTGTTGGTCAACTCTATGAATGGAAGGAGGGACTTTCCCTAAAATAGTCTTAGAAACTGGGGAAAGTACAGCTAGGTTGAGGATTTGTTGTGGGAGGACTTAGCAGATTAATTTTTCCCTTATAATGGGTTTCATCTGTGATTCAATCTATAATTCCAGGAACTCTCATTTCTTAGATCTAACAAGTTCTTCACCAGTAATGATGGAGACAAAAACCTGAAATGATTAAACAGGTGTTTTTTTTTTTTATTTTTCCCCAGGTCCTGAGTCCCTCCAATTACCCTAGTTTCCTCTTGAGAGAGCTCCAATCCATTCAGATCATGGGGAATTTACATTTGGGGGTCTGTCCAGTTCTACTCTGCTGAATGAGCTGGCGTGAGGAATCCCCCTTAGATGATGGATGATGCTGGCAGCAGAGAAGAGCTTCTCCCCTTGTCCCCCTTCCCCAGCTCTGTGACATTCTAGGGCATGAGGATTGGTCCCTGGGTTCTTCTGGGGCTGGAGAGGTTTTCTTCTTGGGAGTCTACCACTGGGTGTGGCCACAGTGAAAAAGCAACCAGGCCTGAAGGTCTAGAGGTGTGTGTCTCTGTTCTTGTTGGCGAGCTCTCTTTCACTCTGGGCCTGGTGGGAAGATGTGGTGATGCTGTGTGCTGAGAAAGGAGAAGCAATGACACCTCTTTGGATAAAGATGCTCCATCAAGTTAACAGCTATCTTCATGACCGCAGCAAGGTTCTCAAGCTCAGTTGTCCACTGCCACACTGGTTCTGCCTACTAGGCTACACTATGTGTAACTGGGCCTGAGGACAACATGGTTCTGCTTCTTTTTGAAACTTCTGGTCAAAGAGTTGCTCCAGCAGCTAATTTTTTTTTTTTTAAGATTTTATTTATTTATTTATTTGAGAGAGAGAGCATGAGAGAGAGAGAGCATGAGAGGGGGTAGGGGTCAGAGGGAGAAGCAGACTCCCCAATGAGCAGAGAGTCTGATGCAGGACTCCATCCTGGGACTCCAGGATCATGACCTGAGCCAAAGGCAGTTGCTTAACCAACTGAGCCACCTACGCACCCCGTCTAGCAGCTCATTTTTGTCTGTCCTGCCCTGGCTGCTGTGAGTCCACTTTGATGTACACAGTCCATTTCGAGGAACCTCATGGTGATAACCGCCTTGGAAGGCTGCTGTCTTTGACTCAGTGAGTCCTGGATTTCACCTAATAGAAGCATCAGGTTTACAACATCCCAGATCTTAAGGTTTTGAACTCTCCACTTGCTTTCTAGCAATTTCCACTTAATTGACCTTATGACTTTTGTAAGCTAACTACTTATAATTTCTGTATCTCTATTTGTTCATGTTCTTTTAGCATATTTTATTATTTCAAATTATGTAGTTTGTCATTACTTTGAAGGACTAATTTATTTCATGGAAATAGGTGGTTATAAGCCCCCAGTTTTTTGAACTCCCCCTTAGCTGAAGCCATGGTTGAAGCATAAGCCACAAATTTCAAGTAGTACATAATGAGGAGCCTTGAGAGGATGGGCCCTTATTGACACAAGGGCATTTGAGAGCACACAACACTAGGCCAATCATTATCCTTTGTTTATATTCTTCTCGGTTTATGGCCCTCTGCTGACCCTGCTCACAGTCATAGCCAAAATCACCCTTTGCCCTCATCCACTGCTCCGTTCTCCCTTACTTTGTTCCTGTTCTGCACACATAAATTGATTGTTGTTCATCTCTGAAATGTGAATGTTCCCTTGGCCTGAGTGCTTTCCTTGACGTGTCCACAGGATGGCGCCCTCCCCTCCTTGGGTCTTTGTCCTAAAGTTACTTTCTCAGGGATTTGCCCATCATCACTCTTTGTAAAAATGCAGCTTCCCAGAAGCAACTATACCTTCTTCTGCTCTGTTTTACTCTAAACTCCTTACCGCCATTGACATACTTTCTATTTTGTTTATTGTGTATTTCTCCCAACTAGAATGCAACCCTTAGAGGACAAGATTTTTATCTGGTTTGTTATATCCCCAGTAACTGAGCGAGTGTTTGGCGAGATACAATGTGGAATGAATATCTTTTAATGAATGAATGGACATTATATCCTCTTACTCAATTAAGAATTCACTTGAAGATATTTTTCCTTCCATAGAATCTCTTCGAGTAAAAACTAAATGTCTCTAACAGAATAACTTTAAAACAACAAAAAATTTCATTTTCTACAGATACATTTTCAAGCTCTCTTTTCTGATTTTTATTTTTTGGATTTTTTTTTTTTTTTTTTACCAGAAGTAAAAGGAATACCAGTTCATTGTAAGAAGTTCAAAAAAGTACAACTGATTTGAATTACTAATGACCCCACAGAGTTAACCATTGGTAGCATTTTGATGTACTTCCTTCCGCACGTTCATCTAAGCATGCACATGTGTGTGTGCACACACATCTTTCTAGGAATACATAATCCTATGTATTTACATATATATTTGTATCTAAGTTGGGATTGTACAGTGTTTAATTTTATCAAGTTGTATTCCAGGAGCATACTCTGTATCATTGCTTATTTTTCTAAAACCTAATACTCAGAGCTGTCTTAATATTGTATCATAATTTGTTTAACTAGTCTGCTGTTGTGGACATTTAAAAAATATTTTTTCATGAATGAAAATTTCATTCATCTGTTTTTGTTGGGTTTAAACTGTTCTTTCACTTATTCTAATTTTTTTAATCTTATTTTGCTCTTAAATTTTACTTATAAATAATCTTCAGGTTTACTCTTTTGTCCCTGTGATTTTTTTTTTTTTTTCCTGTTTGGTGATGGGAACATTTATTTGTAGTTTATCCTGGTTATTTTCACAGTCTACTTCTTTAGAGCATGATATTAGTAGCTTACACTAGCAATACATTCTGGATGTCCCTGTGATTTTTTACATGCCATTTTCTATAAGTCGTTCAGCCATCATAGCCTGTTTACATTTAATTCCTTAGTTCTATCTGTTTCACTTTCTTGTTTTTCTAAATTATTTCCTTTTTACATGATATATCTTACAGTGTTTTTACTGTGGTCATTTGGGCCGCCTCCTCCTAGTCTCATCCTGGCTCTCTCAGAGACCTCGTCCTTTAAAGAACATCCTCAGAACCTTGGCAGTTTTCCCATGTAGTGGCCAGTCACAGTACCTGCTGGAATCACATTCGGGCCATCTCTTCCTGAAGAGAGGAATGCCGAAGTCTAGACTCTCCAGCATGCACAGCCCCAGGCACGGGGGATGTGGAAATGTCATCCCCTTACCCAGCCCGATGGGAAGGGCAGACAGGCCTTGGGAAGCTGCTCTGTGGAGCGTGTGTAGCCAGAATACAGGCACCATGTTTCCCTCAGCCTCTGTCTCTGTATCACTTTTAAGTTTTCTGTTGGTTTCCTTTTGGGGCAGGGTAACAGTTTTGAGTCTTCTTACCCCCCTCCCCCATCAGGCCCAAGGAAATGCCAGCTGGAGCTGGGATTACTCCCACGGTGCTCAGTGCCGAGAAGATCTGGGATGCTGGGGAATGAAAGAGACCTGTCCCAATTTTCGCGTTAAAGATGAGGCTTGTTTCTTAAAAGTGTGGGGAGATGGCTGTTGATGGAATGCTCTTTTCTGTGTGTCAAGAGGGTCAGTGTGCTGACTGAGATGATGAGTCCCGGAGGAATGCTCCTTCTTCAGGTCATATCCACGGCCACAGCTCCCTGTGCTGCACGAGTGCTTTTCACATTGGCTTCTCTCTCTGTTTTCTCTGGGCCAGGAGCTGCTTTGTCTTCTGGTAAAAGCATTTTCTCTTCTTTCCAAACCCGGACAACTGCATGTCCTTTGGAGCGAGCCTCCCCTCGGCCCCTCTGAACTGATAGCAACTTGACTCTCTGGCTGACTCATCCTCTGCTCAATTCTGTGGCCCGCAGGGGTGTCCATGAACTCTTCACATGGGGCCAATTCACAGTTTGGGCTAGGCACCTCAAAAGCCAATGATTCTCAGGAATTCAATGGATAGATTAATCTTTCCTTGCATGAGTTGACCTGGATGATGTCCCAGGGTCCAGACCCAGGGGAACTGAAGCGAAAACGGAGGCCTCCTGGGTTCATGGGTCCGTTAGGCTTTTCTGACTGTGCCAGGCCCTCCCAAGCACTAATGTGACTTCTCAGTGTTTGTATCACATCACAGGTTATGGTTGTCTGATTAGATCAGCTTGCCAAGATAAAGGTCCTGATTTATTGGCAGGAGACTTGGGTTTTAGAAAACACATTTCCTCATATTTAAAGTTTTAAGCTGTCTTTTCTCTCCAGCTTTGTGGTAAAAAATACCTTTGGCAAAGTCGCGTGGGCTGGCGCCTGTATCTGCTCAGCCCCAGGAGAACTGGCTCCTGCAGGAAGAACCTGCTTCTTCCAGATCTGATCTAGAAGTCTCCTTAATTGTGTGATCTGTAGTCAAACATAACATCCTCTGGCCAGTGTGCATTCTATCTACGTGGCTCTTTGGTCCCATTGCAACCCTGCTTTCACTTTGATTCTCTAAGCCAGGAGGTGGATGGTTAACTGAGACCTCTCACTCGGCCCAGCTGTGAGCTGGCAGGGCTCATCTAGAGCCAATGGGCCACCTGTCTAGGTGGTAGAGGGTCACAGTCAGGGGCAAGGTTGATTTTGAGGTTTGCTATAGTTACTAAGTGAATTTTAATTTTATTGTCATAACACCATTCTGACTCATTGGCCCTCTGATATACTTTCTTGAGCAGGAGTGGAAGGGTCAGAGTGTCATGATGTGTGCCAGGAACCGCCTTTATCCTTGGGCATCCCCAGAGAGTGCTGGTTTGTGGGTCCAGGGAGAGCAGTAGCACGAATGCTGGGGCTTCAAACACTCAAAGCCTGACCCCCTTTCTTTTTGTAAATAGCAAATCCACCTGAGATTCTGTACATTCTGAATAAAGAATGAGTGTCTTCTACTGTGTTGAGTAGCACTGAGGTGCATTTACAACTTGAAGTGTGAGAAATTCACCACCAGCTGGGGACCCAGACCAAATGGCTTTCACGCCGTGGTCAGGCTGCTCTGGCGCAGGAGTCAGGGTGCACTGCAGACCTCACACCTCTCACAATCTTAACCAGATGGGGTGAGGGCCATTCAGGTGGGCATTTAATTTCTAACTTTATAGTATAGACACCCCATGAAATCTTATTGCCAGTATTTGAAAGCATGCTTTTGGAGCTATTTTAAGACACAGGAAGTTGTTCATGGTGCAATACTAAGTTTAAAAAAAGAGGTAAGATCCAGAACTTCTTATTCAGTATGATCCCAGTTTTGTTATTTCTATATATGTCCATGGCAAAACCATTCATATTTTGAATGATGAGTCTATTGTAGGTACTTTCCAATATCTTTCAAATGTGTATAATGTGCATGAATGGTTTTTATAATGAGAAAAGACACATTAATGAAATAGCATAAGATTAACAAAACTTTTATTATAGACATAGAAAAATATACTGAATCCCCATCCGTGGCCCTATTACCCAGCTTCAAAAATGACCAGTTCTTGGCTAATCTTGTTTCATCTGTGCCCTCATCTACTACCCCACCCATATTACTATTTCATTAATTAACAGACCATTTTTAGAACAGTTTTAGTTTTACTTATTTTTATTGTTTTTTAAAAATTTTATTTTTAAGAGAGAGAGGGTGAGCAGGATCAGGGGCAGAGTGAGCAGGACAGGCGTGGAGCTGGATATGGGTCTTGATCTTAGCACCTGGAGTCCGTGACCTGAGGTGAAGTCAGACAAAGTCAGACACTTAACCCACTGAGCCACCCAGGCACCTCAAAACAGTTTTAATTTTATAAAAAAATTGAGTAAATAATATGTAGAGTTCTCACATATCTGCATTAGTGTGGTACATTTGTTATAATTGTGGAACCAATATTGATAAATTATTATTAACTGAAGTCCATGGTTTTTAATAGGGTTCACTCTTAGGGTTGTACAGTTCTATGAGCATAAGCTTTTTATTCACAATTGATAGCTCCTAGGACTATAAACATGTCTGAACTAAATCAACCATCTGAAGTACCTAAATTGCTTTCTACCAGTGAAGTGATGAAAAAGCCCATTGGAACTACCTGAAAATTACCAAGTTGAGAAAACAGCAGACCATGCTAAACATCACTACTCCTGGTGCACAAGAGAACCCAAGTGTCAGTTGCCCAAAGTGTGGGAGGAGCTGCGGGTTGGGGAGGAGCCTGGGTCTGGCCACAGCGAGGGGCGGGGGCTTGGTCGGTGGCTGGAGAAGACAGAGCTTCCTCTTCAGGGAACAGTTACTTTATTTGGAGCACAGTTGTTGAGGCAGTGGGAGCAGGAAGGAGAGTGCAGAACTTTCCATGAGCATGATTGGGGCCAGAAACTACAAGGGAATTAAAAAAATAAAAACGTAATCCTCTGGCATCCTAATTAAAATGAGGATTTCTCGGCAGAGGAATGGGGGGCGGGTGGGGCATGTGCCTGGCCATTACCTCACTGCTGCCCTGCAGCTCTTTCCAGACACCTGCCAGATGCTAATTAGTCAAATCCTCTGGAGCTGGGATCCAGGTGGAATGCTGGGGGAGCAGAGGTCATTTCCCCCAGGACATTTGGAACAAGTCAGCGTTCAACGGCCCCTCCTCCCAACCAAGTATTAGACTATTTCCTACATGCACGAGGGGATCAATAATTGTCACAGACAGCTGACTCAGTCCCTAAATCTGTCACACCAGTTGTTACAGAGACCATGTTGACTACTTGACATTCAACATCAGCAACAAAGCTTTATTGTGCTTCTAGGCACGCTGGCACAGGGCTGGGCTGTGGGGATCCAGTGGTGACAAGACAAACTAAGCATATGCCTCATGGTGCTGACCTTCCATTGTGGGCACATTCTTTAATAAACCAGGTGAGTTCCTGCCTCAGGGACTTTGCATTTGCTGTGCCCTCTTCCTGGGATGTTCTCCCTCCAAGTGTGTGCACACTCTGCTATACCCACTGTCAACATGAACAAGGATGAGTTCTCTCTGTCATTTACCAAATCTAAGGACTTCCATTTCTGGAATATTGGGAATGCAAGGAAAAGTTTTTTCTTGAGCTGAAGAAATTGTGTCTGTCTGACTTTATGAAATCTCTTGAGAATACTTAGAGATGATTCCCCAAGGGGCACATGAACTGATCTCCACTCCCTTAAGTGATCCACCAGGAGGAGAAGAGAATCCAGAACTTTCAGGAGAAAAACATATATTGAAATGATGCCCATTCACATATTCATTCAAAAAAATACCTCCTGAGCATTGACCATTTGAGATGGTGAGTGAGAAAGTGGAGGTACCACACAGAACCAAGTCCTTCGCTTAATGAGTTCATGGTCTAGACAAGGAGAGAGAAGCTAATTGAGTGGCCAAAAAAATAATTATAAAATTATAACTGTGGTAAGTGCAGTGAAGGTGAGCTGGACAGTTCTAGGAGATATGTCTGCTAGGGAGGCCAGGGAAGGCTCTCCAAGGAAAGGGATATTTGACAAAGGATAGGAGAGATGAATTGGAGAGGTGTCAAATAGGGCTATGAGATTTCTGGCTTGCACTACTTGATGGATTGTAGGATGCCAGAAGATGGGAAGACCAGGTGTGGGTAGGGTGGAAAAAATAAGTTCTGCTTATGACTTTAGTCTGGGGCACATTTGAGACACTTATCTTAAGAGACAATATCATGGAGACAATTGAATATTACCAGATATATCACAGAGAATACACAGACAAAAATGTAGAAATCAGAGGAGTGGCCTGTCAAATCACCTGGCATGTGGTAACGAGCCTTGGGGGTTTACAAGTTGGTCTGAGCAAAGTGTTTAGATGGAAAAGAGGGGCCAAGGGCAGCCTGAGGAGCTCCAGCTTTCTAAGTTTTAGTTGTGGAGGACCAACTTGCCAGGAAGGCAGAGGAATTATCAGATCATCAGGGGAAAATGCAGGAGAGTATGGCAGGAATGGTGTTGAGTGGGAATTCTTTGTATTATTGTTGCAACATTGTCCGAAGTCTGAAATTATTCAAAATATACAGTAAAAAAAGAATCAATTTTGTTAAGGCTTATTAGGATGGAAGAGAGGTCACCTCTCCATCTTGGATAATGGCCCCTCATCCATAGGGACCTTCCTTTATGGGCGTTACTTCCCTCTACATTCTCTTCAAAGAGACCATTTAACTCTTTGAAGTGTATGTGCTCCTCTTGATGCAGCCACTGCTTCCAGACCACTTATCACCCTAGGACGTCACTGTTAATAAAACAGTAGATTATTTAATTTTTCACCCTTTATATTAAAAAAAATGCTACTGCCTTGTTAAATGCACACTACATTTTAGTGTATCCCCACCTACTTACTAAAGAAACAAAACGCCTACAATGGAGAGCACTGGACAAATTGCCATCAGTGTGTGCTGGTCGGGGCAGGCAGGTTTTGTGGTAACAAACCAACACCAAATCCTAGTGGCAGCAAAGACCAAAAGTTGACTTGTTGCTCCAGTGTCACATCTAGTGATGTGGTTGTCAGAGGGCTCTGCTCATGGTCTCCCCTCCGGGACTTGACTCCTTCTTGGCACTGACCTGCTCGGTCACCACAGCAGGAAGGATAGAGTGCCAGGCAGCTTGGTCCTCTAGCTCGGGCACTATACTGTCATTTCTGCTCACCTTCATTAACTGCAAGTAGGCCTGTGGCTGTGCCTACCTTCAAGGGAGCATGGAAGTATCCTTCTATGTACCTGAAGTAGAAGAAATCCAGAATGGTGGCAACTTGTACCACGCAATTAAAGGTTCTGGCACAGAAATGATAAAAAATCATGACATTGTAGGGACCTCTGGGTGGCTCAGTTGGTTAAGCATCTGCCTTCAGTTCAGGTCATGGTCCCAGGGTCCTGGGATCGAGTCCCAGTCCTTGCTCAGTGGGGTCCCTGCTTCTCCCTCTGCCTGCTGCTCCCCACTCCCCTCCGCTTGTGCACAAGTGGGCTCTCTCTCTGTCAAATAAATAAACGGTTAAAAAAATCATGACATTGCAGGAGTGCCTGGGTGGCTCAGTTAGTTAAGCGGCTGCCTTCGGCTCAGGTCATGATTCCAGGGTCCTGGGATCGAGCCCTGCATCGGGCTCCCTGCTTAGCAGACAGCCTGCTTCTCTCTCTCCCTCTGCCTGCTGCTCTGCTTACTTGTGCTCTCTCATCTCTCTGTCAAATAAATAAAATAAAATCTTAAAAAAAATCATGACATTGCAGCAGAAACAACCAATTGCTTACTCAGGATCATCCATTCTTCTCTACCTTCTTACTACTAGAACTTTGGTATGTCAATGCCCACTGAAAAGTAATCAACTCCGCAGATGCCCTAATATCTATGGGTGGACATATGACCAATTCTGGCTGTTTGGATAGAAACAGAAGTCACTAGGTAGAGCTAAAGCAAAAACAATTTTTTTTTTCTTATGGTCAGACAGGACTGGCCCATGCCTTTGGCTCTGTCCTTCACCTCAACATCCATCATCCTTCTTCCATTCTGGTATATGGACATAGTGCTTGGCAGTGCAGTTCCCCCCTGTAACAGACACAGAAATCTCATGCTAAGGATGATATTCAGGACTGCAGAAGGGGTTTGGATCCTCGGGACACTGTGAGCCTCCAGAGCCACTGTGGACTACTTCTCCCACATTGTTACAGTAGACACACAAGCCAGCACCGTTGGGTCTTCTATTACTTGCAGACAAACCCAATCCTCAATGATGCAAATGCAATATTTTTCATTACTATATGCCATAAGTAATGACTTCATATTATAGCATTCTGTGCATTCAGAAAATATTTACAAAAGTATCACATTATCTTTGTCTTCTTCAGGCACTTAAATGGTATATAACTTCCTATATTGAATTTAGAACAACTTTTCTATTGTAAGACTGAGGGAAAATTAAATATTATCAAAGGCCTACACAGAAGATCCACTTTGGAAATGATGAGCTGTATACTTTGATCTTCTTGAATCAATCTAACCTAATAACTTAAGGCATTAAATGTAGTTATTCAAACATCGACAGTCATAAATACAGCAATAGTTTATGTTCCTCCTCCAATTAATCAAGTCACCCATTATTAATATAAATTATTCTTAAGATTATGTTCATTTAGCAATACATGTATTGACAGCTTCCCTTCAAAAAAATTTTAAAAATAGGAATGCAACATTAAAATGATACTATATTAAAAGAAACTTAGCTAACTGAGATAGCATTTTGGAAATCACTAAGGAAATAGCCCACTATTTGAAAATGAGACAAAACTTTAGTCGCGACCAAATTAAATTCATTCCTTCCTGAATTTCCTACTAAACTTACATGTCCACATGAATGTCTGTTTCACCAATTCTGCTTTATCGTGAATTATGTAAGAACTTATTTAATGTGTTTGATTTACCTTCTAAAAAGCATTACAGTAGTCACCTCTTATCCATGGTTTTGCTTTCTATGGTTTCAGTTCCCTGTGGTCAACTGTGATCTGAAATAGTAAGTGGATAATTCCAGGAACAGACAATTTATAAATTCTAAACTGTGCACCAACCTGAGTAGCATGATGAAATCTTGTGCCGTCCTGCTCTGTCCTGCTTGGAACATGAATCGTCCCTTCATGTACCATATCCACGCTGTATACACTGTATACCTATTAGTCGCTTTGGTAGCCATCTTGGTTATCAGATTGACTGTCTCTGAACACACTGCTTGTGTTCAAGTGACCCTTATTTTACTTAACAATGGCTCCAAAGTGTGAGTAGGGATGCTGGCAATTCGAGTATGTCAAAGAGAAGTTGTAAAGGGCTTTCTCGAAATGTAAAGGTGTAAATGCTTGACTTAATAAGCAAACAAACAAAAAAAATCATTGTTACAGTTGCTAAGATCTATGGTAAGAATGAATCCTCTGTGAAACTATGAAGAAGGATAAAGGAACTTGTGTTGGTTTTGCTGTTGAACCTCAAACTGTAAAAGTTATGGCCATGGTGTATGATAACTACTTAGTTAGGATGGGAAAGTCATTAAATCTGTGGGTGGAAGACATGAACAGAAGATGTGTTCCTATTGATGGCAACATGTTGAGCCAGAGAGCATTGTATACCTGGGGTTTGGTGTGATTCATGCTTTCAGGCATTCACTGGGGGTCTTGGAATGTATCCTCCATGGATAAGGAAGGACTTACTATACATTAATCTTCTCATTGTGTTGGCTTATAGGTGGAGGACTCTTAGGAGAAGCAGTTCCAGGTGAAAGAGCCCCACAGCTACACCTGCAGCCTTCCTGAAACACCTGTGGAAGACCTCTCAGGTTGAGCTGCTATCTTCGTTTAGGCAATCTATCCAGGTCAGTGCCCTGTCTCTTTGCAATTTTTTTTTAATGACTTAGCACTAGACCTCTTTGATAACTTGCTCTGGCTTCAGAAAGAATCACTCTATCTTATAATGTCCTCATCGAATCACTGACAAGGGCCTGAGAATTGCTTTTTCAATGGTCAGGTGAGGCCAGTAGGTACTTTTGGATCAACAGTGCAGTAAGAGGAATCTAGAAGGATTATGGTTGCTTGCAGTTTTGGTGTTCTTTCTAGATGTACCAGACTGGTACATGACAGTGAGGGATGCTGGTTAGAAGACTTGTCCTCCTGGGCTTTAGGCACCTCAATATTTCAACACCCCACATGTCTACTACATTAGATTATTTCTTGAACAATTCCTGCCTGTTTTATTTCCATGCAAATATGTCTTGCAGATGCACCATGTCATTGCTGGGTGGCCTGGATCTAATCTAACCTCCTGCAAGAGCTTTTCCAGACCTTACCTGTCATAGCCATAGATACCGTTGATCTTTTGTCCATGTCCCAGGGGGCTTGTATCTTGAGCCTGCTTTTTCACTGGACTGCTAGCTCTTAGAAGGAAGACTTTGTTCTTAACTGTCTCTGATGTGCTGGTGTTTGGCCCACAGTGTATGGACCTAGAAGGAGCTTCACCTGTGCTTGAACAGAAGGGGCATTTGTGATTTTCTCCATCATGTGGTTAATGCTTTCTCTGTCCCATCAATAAGTGAAGATTGGTTTGGGATCTTTGGAGTGGTCTGTGGACCTTGTAAAATTTAAAATGGAGAGAATCTTGGTTAACAGAAGAAATGGAGAAGGACAAATTTCTAATCGTCTTTGCCAAAGGTCAGGGCATTGCTTCTTCTCTGAATTGCTCTGTCTTGCTGAAGCTGAAACTTCCCTTACTTTGGGACTGATAAGAGTAATTTGGGGCAGATAAGATAAGAGCTTCTGGGAAGCTATCACTGCCCACTGGATTGGCAGTAATGCTGCAGCAAAATGATTATCCAAGACTTTTTCTTCTTTCTAGTTTGAGTTATTAAAAAAACAACAACCCAGAATTACCTGATTTAAAAATAATAGATCAAGATCTCCTTCTGGCGCTACTGAAACTCAGTATACAAAGGGAGCCTCAGGGTGTCACTTGAGAAACTATTTAGACTGCCCAGCATTTGATGGATGTAATGATTCACCACCATCTCTTTGAATCTTTTGTCATTAGTTGATTATATGATGGAAATTAGAATAATCTTGTGCACTGGGGCCAAGACCTCCTAAAAGGGTAAGAGCAAAGTTATAAAATTTTAAAAAAAAAATTTATTTTTTTAAAAGTTCTAATTTTATTATTTATTATTATTATTATTTTAAAATAATTTTTAATATATTTTTATAAACATATAATGTATGATTAGCCCCAGGAGTACAGGTCTGTGATAAAAGTTCTAATTTTAATTCTAGTTAGTTAACATACAGTGTTATATTAATTTCAGGAGAACAATATAGTGATTCAACCGTTCCATCATCATCCTGCACTTATCACAAGTGCACTCCTTAATCCCCATCATCTATTTAACTCATCTGCCCACCCCCACCTCCCCTCTGGTAACCATCAGTGTGTTCTCCACACTTAAGAGACTATTTCTTGATTTGTCTCTCTCTCTCTCTCCAAAGAACAAACTTTTATGTGCCAAGTCAGTGAGGCTTATGGAAGGCTTTACCTTTAAAAAAAAAAGGGAGGGGGGTCGCCTGGGTGGCTCAGTGGGTTAAAGCCTCTGTTTTCGGCTCAGGGCTCAGGTCGTGATCCCAGGGTCCTGGAATCCAGCCCCACATCGGGCTCTCTGCTCTGAGGAGAGCCTGCTTCCTCCTCTCTCTCTCTGCCTGCCTCTCTTGCCTATTTGTGATCTCTGTCAAATAAATAAATAAAATCTTAAAAAAAAAAAGTGAAATTGACTATGTTAATTTCTGGTACACCAAAAGAGGTTGAAGTAATAACCTGAAAGGCACAATCTTGACTCCCTGGCCCAGGACCCCTCACCCTGTGTTCCCTAGCCTCAGCATGGAGTGTAGGAGGCTGATCAGAGAGGCGTGTAGCACCCCAACCCTCTTCTCTGGGCTGAGGTGCCCCTTACAAAGGAAAGCCAGCTTGAATCAGACCTCCTCTTGGGGGCTTATTTCTGTGAGGTGTCGGGGTTTATCCCATCTAGGAGAGTCTGGTAGTAGAGGACATGTGTCCTTCTGCATGGAACATGGGAGTCTCAGACCCATCGGGCCTAGTGGACCCGCTGAAGCCTGGGAGACAGGCTTGGCCTGGGTGAAGGGAGGGTGGGGGAATGAGGAGGGATGGGGGTGGGGCCTCAGCTCTGGGCTGGGCAGGGAGGGAGGAAGAGGGAAGACGGGCACTCCAGGTGACTGCAGGGCCCAGTAGACTCTGGAAAGTGCCAAGGCCAAGGCCAAAGCCTTGTGTGGCCCTTCTGGCAAGCACCAGTTTCATGGATGTTTGTATCTATCTTAAAATACTCTAAGATACCTTAACTTATTGCTCCACCCCGAACACCTTTCTGTAATGCGGTCCTTGCATTGGTAGAGAATTGTGTGTTTAGCAGCGCTTCCCATTCCCAAGGAAGATGGGTAGTCCCCCTGACCCTGGGGAAGCTTCAGGGTGGCTTCTTTGGACAGTTTCAGGCAAAGGCCAAGCACAGTCTGTTGTCATGAGCCACCGCTTGCTAGAGACAGTCTAGTTTCCGGAGAGGGGCATGGTTTTGCAGGAGGAGAGTGCAGCTCCTTCCTGTTCAGACTGCACTAGGGCCCCCAGGGTGCCACGCACCACACTTACACCCATCGGTGTTTCCAGGGGAAGGACTCACTGCCTCTGCTGGTGGGCTGATTTTCCTTCCTCACCCCATTTACTCCCCATCCACTCCTTCATCCCCCCTCAACACCAGCCACACTGTGCACTGACTTTCTCCTTTATCAAAATGAGATACTAATTTTGGGAGTAAGAAGGAGAGAGAATGGCTATGGATGGAAAGTACTAGAGAGTGCAAGTATCTGTGAAGTTAGGATAGGAGCCTTCTCCTCACAGGTGAGGGGGAGCTCCATGTGTTGTGCCCAGTATCACAACCAGCCAGGAGCAGGTGTCCCCTCGCTGTCCATCCCGTTGTTTCCTTGGAAGAGGCAGGTGTGGACACTGGTATAACAAGGTTTCTTGGGCTGTTCCCAGTTGTGTGCAGTTGGTATTTGAGAGTGTATTACATTTAGGAATGGGGTTGCTTTGTGCTCTGGAGTGTGGGAGGAAGAAGGGCTTGGCTGGGACTGAGAAGACCTTTATTTAGGCATTATATCTTTTCTTTTATATACTCTTTGATATGTATATTTTATGTAACATATGTCTGTAATGAAGTCCAATGTCGAAATGACCATCCATGAACTTACCACACAACTTGAAAGGCTATGTTTGTGCTCTTTCCGGCTCTCATCCCTTCCTCTCATGAAATCTGAATTTTGTGTATATTATACCCATAACTGTTTAGATGTATTGTTTAGATTCTGCAGATGCTTGGCTTTGTTCAGGAGCATGCAGCACGGTAGTTGTAGGTGATGGTTTGGAATCAAACTAATTGTGTTGAAATCTCATAGGAACCTCTTGCTAGGGGTTATCTTCTCTGAACATCCTTCCTTCATCTTGAAATGAGAGTAATCCTTCCCACCTCATCTCCCTCTGAAGGTTGCCTGAGATGAATAGAATAAGCACTGTTAGAGAACTTGTATTTTCCTGGTCCATGATGGATACATGCAAATGTTATCTCTTCCCCTCCTTCTGCCCCTGACATCTCTGGGAACTCTTACAAGGACACTCACCCTTCACCCTTCACCACTGGCACCTACCCTAAGCCACCAGCCTTAAAACAACAGAGAACAAGAAACCCATGGGGCGAACAAGAGCCCAAGACTATATTTACAGCCCTTAATCTGTCCACACAGGGAAGACAAATGAGCTGGGTAGGGGACAGTGGGTGCCATTACCAGTTCATTAATTAGCAGCTTGATTGGCTTTGGCAGGAAATCATTCATCAATTTCAGAGGAGTAGAGAACTGCAGAATCTTCTAACTGTTTTCCCTCATTCAGATATGCAGTCTGCCAGAGCATTCCCTCCCACGGTGCCTTATCGAGATAAGTGACAGGGGATGCTGCTGCCACGTGATCTAATGAATGCAAGAGCCCTGAACTCAGAAGGGGGCCGGGGCCAAAGGCTTCCAGGGCTGGAGAGCTAGGCCAGAAACCCAAAAAGATAAAGGATGACTTCTGGAACAAGATGAGATGAGTAACTGTTTGCTTTGAGCATGGACATGATGTTCCAGAAAAATCCATCTTGGCTGCCAAAGTAACTCTTTTGGAGTTCACAAAGAAACTCACCAGGGCTCCAATGTGCAAGCTCAGTGTGCAGGACTTACATATAATGTTTCACAGAATCCACTGAAGCAGGGTTACTGAAATTATTGCACAAAGGAGGAACCAGAGGCCCAGAAAGTAATATTGTCCAAATGGAAATGTCTAGAAAGGCTAATATGGATTCCAAATTAACATGTGTCTGATCCCAAACTTCTGGCCTGCTCTTGACAGCATCCTGTATCCCTCAGTGGGGTGACAGGTCACCATGAACAGGCAGCCACCGATCAATAGGATCTTGACCTCTGATTGCCCTCTGCCTTTAAACACCCACAGGTCCTTTGTGCCAAATAGATGCATCTTTGGACTCTTTACTTGTCTCTAATCTTTAGAAGTCCATTCTCTCTGGTTATAATGATTTCAGATTGATGAAGGTTTATGGGTAATGACACATTCATCATGAGAAATGAGAGAGGGAAGTCCATCATTTCCCCTGTGCTGAGAAGATCAGAGAGACAATTCATGAAGGCAGGAGACTTTCAGGAAAAGGGCATGGCTGGGAGTTCTGACAGGCAAGGGAAGGAAGTTGAGTGGGAAGGAACAGGGGTAGCTATCTGTAGGGAATCTCCAGTCTAGGTTGGTAAGTACAGGCTGTGAGATGTCAAAAGAACGTGCAGGACACATTGCTTTGAGCCCTCTGGACTAGGCTGGAAGGAGAGGAAATGCCACAACGTGGAGCTTCATGGTCCTGTGACTGGATTTCTGTCCTTCCAAGAGCAGCCTGTGCAAACTGTGGCACCTGGCCCGGGTGTAGGGGAGCAGTATGGTGACTGAGGTGGCAGCTGAGGTGTTTCCTCAACAAGTGACCTAGGGGTGGAGGGAGCTACTGGTTTTGCCAATCCATTGTGCTTAGGGTAAGGGACACATGAACAATATTTAGGAAATATCTTAATTAGTCTTGTATTTAAAACTATAATTATTGCCACAAAACCATATGTGATTTTTATTCTCTAATATAATTAGGAACATGTTTATTAATTTCTGGAAAGTAGATATTTAGACTTGGGAAACTGAGGTTAAGCATTAAGCTACAATTTTTTTCTTTTCTTTCTTTTTCTTTTTTTTTTTTGCTACAATTTTTTTCTTGTTTCACTTGTACTCCATCCCTTCCATCCTTACTTTAATCTCCTCAATGGATTATTTAAAAGAAAACCCAGATATACCATTTTACTGATAAATGCTTAACTATGTATTTCTAAGAGAAATGGGCTATTTTAACAAACATAACCATTTTACCATTATCATATTAGAATTATGAAAAATCCTTAATATCATCTAATATACACTCAGTGTTTAAATTTCCCTGATTCTTTTTGTAATTTAAAAAAAGTAAATAAAACAATGTGCACTAGATATATATCAACCAGAATTTCTTCCTCCTTTCCCCTTTGTTATTTATTTGTTGAAGAAGCCATCATTCATCTTATAGAATTGTCCACATTCTGGATTAGTTGACTTCACTATATGGTGCTGTTTCTCTATCTTGTTTTGTGTAAATTGATAATTAGATTTAGAGGCTTGATCAGATTTGGATTTTTTTGCAAAACTATTTCCCAGTTGGTGCTGTGTCTTTCTGATTGTATCTCACCAGGAACCCTGGAAGGCTAGTGACTTTCCTTTTGGGATGTGAAGATTCATCAGTGGGCTCAGGTGATGTCAGTCTAATCCATCCAATAAGAAATTTCTCATCAACTTTCCACCCAATGGTTTTAGATGTTATTGATGTTCATTGTCAGGTTCATTTTAAAGTTAAGGTTGACACTTTAACACAGTATTTTTGCATTTATTAGCTGAAATTATTCTATATATAATAACTTTTGGTCATCAATGGTTGCTTTCCCCCAAAGATGGTTTATACAGGAAAGTCCAGATAAATGCTTAATTCTTTCTATTTATTTACTAGTTTTCTTTTCTTCTTCTTCTTTTTTTTAAGATTTTATTTATTTATTTGACAGATAGAGATCACAAGTAGGCAGAGAGGCAGGCAGAGAGAGAGAGAGAGAGAGAGAGAGAGGAGGAAGCAGGGTCCCTGCTGAGCAGAGAGTCCGATGCGGGGCTTGATCCCAGTACCCTGGGATCGTGACCGGAGCCAAAGGCAGAGGCTTTAACCCACTGAGCCACCCAGGCACCCTTCTTCTTCTTCTTCTTCTTCTTCTTTTTTTTAAAGATTTTATTTTTGTATTTGCCAGAGAGAGACACAGCAAGAAAGGGAATACAAGCAGGGGAGTAGAAGAGTGAGAAGCAGGCTTCCCGCCAAGCAGGGAGCCCGATGCAGGGCTTGGTCCCAGGACCCTGGGATCATGACCTGAGCCAAAGGCAGATGCCTAATGACTGAGCCACCCAGGCAGCCCTATTTACTAGTTTTCAAAATAATGATCTGGTTCTAGTAATCTCCAATGTGACCAGTGCAGTCTTTTTGCTGTCATTATGCACAAATGAAATTTAACTTCTTTGATATAGTTCAACTCATCGCAAGCATTTTTTTTTTTCATGTTTAAATTGTCCCATCTTGGCCAATGAGAATTCTTTCAGATTAGCCTCTGGATCCTTTTGACATTTCTTTGGTAGTCTTGGGTGACTTCTTTGTTTTCTGGTATAAGAAAAGTGGTCTAGAAACATCTTACATATTTTCTGCTGAGATCTGAATACTAAAGTCTGTGTGCTAGGTGATTATTACTATTTGGTTTTCATTGCTTCTAGATATTTTCAGTGGAAGTACATATTTGCACAGAACTAGAAAAGATATATTTCTTTTTATTTAAAAATATATTATGAGTTCATACTTATATTTCTAAATCAAATGTAAGATTACAAGGATTTTGGGATGCCTGGGTGGCTCAGTTGGTTAAGCATCTGCCTTCGGCTCAGGTTGTGATCCCCAGGTCCTGGGATCAAGCCTGCTGGCTCCATGTCCAGTGGTGAGTCCACTTCTCCCTCTTCCTCTGCTCCTTGCCCTGCCCCCTGTTCATACTCTCTCTCTCTCTCTCACACGTTCTCTTTCTTTCTTTCTTTCTTTTTTTTTTTAAAGAGTTTATTTATTTGACAGACAGAGATCACAAGTAGGCAGAGAGGCAGGCAGAGAGAGAGAGGGAAGCAGGCTCCCCACCCAGCAGGGAGCCCGATGCAGGGCTCGATCCCAGGACCCTGGGACCATGACCTGAGCCGAAGGCAGAGGCTTTAACCCACTGAGCCACCCAGGCGCCCCACACATTCTCTTTCAAATAAATAGATAAAATCTTGAAAAAAGATTACAAGGAATTATTTAACTTATTTGATTTTATGTTAATTTTCTTCACTCTTACACTAAAAGTTCTTGATTTCCAATAACACCATGGTGTGAGTGTGTGTGTCTGTGTGTCCATGTAGCTTTAAAATAACAATACCAACAACACCATTTATTACTAATAAAAATAAGATTATTGAGTCCTTTAAAAAATTTCTTTGTATTCTTTTTGTCTTTAAGATAAATTTAGTAGAGGTGAACAGTTTCATTGAGTGGAGGGAGGGCTAGGAAGAGAGAGAATCCCAAGCAGGCTCCATGCCCAGGGCAGAGCCCGATGAAAGTCTTGATATCATGACCCTGAGATCATGACCTGAGCTGAAATCAAGAGTCAGAGGCTTAACCGACTGAGCCACCCAGGTGCCTGTCACATGTAAACATTTTAAAGGAATTAAATTTTGTTTTCTTCATTTCATTTATTAAATAACAGAAAACAGCATTTATATTGTCTCTTTTCTTAGATAAGAGCTAGCATACTCTTTGCCTTCTTTAAAAAAAATATAACAACATCTAATGATCTTCCTTACTTCTTTTTAGAGCTGTAAAATCCTCCATTATGCAGATGTACCATCGTTTATTTAACTTGTCCCTGACTATGGGCATGGCTTAGCTCAGTCTTTTTCTATTTTATAGAATGTTGTCATGGCTTTGTGCATGTGTTGTTTTGCTTCCTTTGGTAACACAATGAATGACCTTAGAAGTCATCTTTGTTACAATATTTCAAGAGTTAGGTAATTAGAGTTATTCATATAGTATACAGAGATTTCTTGATTATTATTTTGCACCAAAGACTACTAGATTTGTGGAAAGAGGGCTGGACAGAATGATGAGCCAAATGGGCATGCTTGCTCTCATGGAGCTTATGACTTAATAGGGAAAGCAAGTGATTAATAGTGGAAATAAACATAATTAAAATGTGTGATAAACGATGTAAGGAAATAAAAGCAGCAATCTAGAAGGGACCAAGATTGGAATGAGTAGCAGGGAAAGCCTTGAGGAAACAGCCATTAGGTAGATGACTGAAGGAGGAGTCAGGCATAGGTCAGGCAGAGATGTGGAGGAAAGACATGGCAGGCAGGGTAAGACTGGTGGGAAAAAGTGCTGAGGCAGGAGAAAGGATCAATTTCAAACAATAAAAGGACTGTGAAGCTGGATCTTATAAGCAAGAAAGAGAGTGGCAGGGGGGTGACATTAGACTGATGAGACTTTAGACTTTAGCTTAAGTTAAACAGGACACCACCAAAGAGTTTAAGCAGGTGCTATGAACCATTTTTTTTCTTTAGTATATTGTTCCACCTTGGGGCACCTGGGTGGCTCTTGATTTCGGCTCAGGTCAAGATCTCAAGGTCATGACATGGAGCCTTGGGTCAGGCTCCACCCTCAGTGGGGAGGCTGCTTGAAATTCTCTCTCTTCCTCTCCCTCTGCCCCTCCCCCCATTCTCTAAAATAAACAAATAAATCTTTAAAAAATATATATTGTTCCACCTTCTATGTTCGAAAGGGATTGGGGAGGGATAAAAGTAGAAGTACTAAGGTAGCGGGGGGGGGGGATGATTAATTACAAGTGTCCAGGAAATCCATGACAGTGGCTCGGCCAGGGTAGGGGGCTGGTGGAGGTGGGGATGAGGGAATGGGTTGAGCCCTTTAGAGGTAGAATAGGCCATAATTATTGAATGGAAGGTTTGGACTGGATGAGAATGATGAAGAATGTGTCCAGGATAACTCCTCAGTGTTGAGCACAAGAAACTGGCTTACTAAGATTGGTGACATTGAAGGAGGATCTGATTGAGGGTGGGAGAGACCATCACTCTGGGACATTTCGAGATGACTTTGAGACACCCAAATGGAGATATAGGAAAGGCATCGGCGTGCATATATTTGAGCCTCTGAAACTATCAGTCTGGAGGCTGTAGACATACAGAAGACAGGAGAAAACTGTCCAGACAGAGGAACCAAGTGAGAAAAGGGGCTCCAGGACTTAATCTGAGAAATTCCAACAAGGGCTCAGGGAGAATGAGGTGCTGGTCAAGAAGATCAGATTATTTTTAGCAATAACAGCAGTGAATTAATTTTCCTTAATAATTTACATTTACAACATTCTAGAACAAAATAGATCCTGAGTTATGTAGTCTAGCCTCACAGGTTATTGAAACAAAGAAAAAAGAGAAGTTGGAGAATTCTGACATGATTATTTATCACCATCTAGCCCTGTATAGATAGCCTTACTCCTGGGATAACATTGACCTCCTCACTAAAGGAGGAAATACTAGGTTCAGTTCTGCCCATGATTTCTCAGCAATTTCATCAACATATAATTCATACCTTATTTTTTTCTGTCTGCAAAATTAGTTCAATTCTTACTAATAGCTAATTCTCTGCGGTGAGTCTAACACAAGGTAGAAAAATTAGCTTGCAAATGCAAAAAAGAAATGTAAAGAAAAATTAAAACTATATAGGGGCTCTAAGAAGCCCTTCTCTAGGGTGAAAGTTAGTTATGTGTTCCCTGGTGTGTTAGAAGTACTATGGCTGTTCTTGAACATCACCACACTCTTCTTTGGAGCAGTTGCCATAGTACTTGTAGGTCTTACTGGTCTGAAAATTGATACTACTGACTAGAAGAGGCATATGAAGCTGTCTATAGTTATTGTTAATCCTGTTTGCCACATTTTCTTCTTTTTCTTCCTTCTGAGCATATGAGGGATTATACTTCTTGGTTACCTTGTGGTTGTGGGGTAATTCCTTCTGGTGAATGAGTTATGAGTGAAAATCATGCTTCACCTCCAGGCCAGAGCTTTCAACTGCTGATGTGAGATCCTTTCCAGTGTTCTTGCCCTCAGGCACAGTGACTGGGATCTTGGAAATAGTGGCTGCTCCATCAGACCAGATTCCTGAGTGACTATGAGGACAAAATCCTCCTTGCTAACCCAAAGTGGACATGTAGCAGGAGCAAGATAGTAATTTTTGTTATTTTATTTTATTTTATTTTATTTTATTTTTTTTTTAAAGATTTTATTTATTTATTTGACAGAGAGAGATCAGAAGTAGACAGAGAGGCAGGCAGAGAGAGAGAGAGAGAGAGAGGGAAGCAGGCTCCCTGCCGAGCAGAGAGCCCGATGCGGACCTCGATCCCAGGACCCTGAGATCATGACCTGAGCCGAAGGCAGTGGCTTAACCCACTGAGCCACCCAGGCGCCCAATTTTTGTTATTTTAAACCACTGAAATTTGGGGGTTGCTTGTTACTGTACCATAACTTAGTCATATGCAGACTGATACTTGGGCTATTTTATTGTGTGCTTTACAGGGGCTAAATGGGTAGCTTCTACATTTAGTTCTTCAAGGAGATGTACACACTTCCATTTTCCCTTATTCCAGACTTTTTTCTTCAAATGCACTTCACAGGAAGCAGGAGTTCAAAGTTACCACAGCCCCTTTATCTCTGGGCCTCTAATTTCTGAAAGAAAACCCAGAGGTAAGTTTTATAATTTGCAAAATTGGGTTCTAATGTTGGAGAGGAGCACCCCCACCCAAAGTCTGAGCCAGGAGATCTGAGGTCACTTGAATAATTAGTTGCCATTATTGTTAATGATTGTATCTGTGATTATTATTTATATATGATAATTACTATATCATTATGCTATGTAGCATCTGATATCCTTTTCTTGGCCAGTAAGTTCAATATGTGGCCCTTCCCATTAAAACTGTGGCTATGAGAATCAGCAGGATGAGGACATTCCTGGACGAGGCTGCAGTGTCCTCAAAAACACATTCACTCCAAGTGTTGCATGGCCACCATGTTTTGTGGCCTGTCGCAGCTCAGACACCCAAAGGCTGATTAGAGGGTAATCTCTGGAGCAGAACATGTAAGCAGTTAAGTGGAGCTCTGTATTACAAGCTGGGATCAATTAAGTCAGAATTCACTGGCAATAGGTCACAGGTAATGAGTAGGGATGGGATCCCCAGAAGTGCCACTGAGTAGGTGGCATTACATATGGGGCCCATTGTTGGCCCATATTGTTAAGTAGATGCAATTCAGGAAAAGATATTCCTGAGGGAGGCCACTGCTTTCACAAAGGCTGAGTGAGAGCCCAGCACTACCTGGCTATAGAGATTATGGATAAGTGGGATGGAAGATGGAAACAGAGGTCAGGGAGAAGCATGAATATTGGGTGTGGACATAATGCTCTGCTCAAGACTTTGGGGTATGATGTGGTTAGTGCATGTCATGGCAGATGAAGGGTCCATCAAAGATGTAAGAAGCTGAACTCAGGAAAACCAGCATCAGAAGTGGGAGGCCAATCCAGGCAAATGGCAGAAGAGTTGAAAGGAGGCAGGTGTTGGTGTGGGAATGTAGAGGTGGAACTACATGAATTGGTTCTTATCTGGCTGAGGAGAATGAAGAGAAAGAAGTTTGATTTCTGGCCTGAAGACCTGGGAGGCATATGAAGTCACTGCAGGGTGTGTGACATGATGTGTCAAGGAATTCTGGGTGAACTCACATTGGGGCAGGTTGAGTTTGATCTACTAGCAAAACTCTCAAGAAGTTTTATGAAATGACAGTTTGATCACTGATACAGAGTTGAAGGCAAACCAATCATAGCTTGAAGGAAAAGGAGAGAACATTAAAAAAGAAATAGAAATAAGGGGGCATGAGACCAGGTGGCAAACTAAGACTGAGCACAAATGTCAACGAAGTCAACTGCTGCAAAGATTTCCTGATCCACACCTCCCATTTCTATTAAAATGCCCTGAAGGTACACAAAATCCCTGGAAAAGCAATGATAAGGAAACTAAGTCTATGTCACAGAGATAAGTGGACTGAGAAATGCATCCCTGAAACATAAAGGCTCTGTCCCCCTAACCAGGGCTTTGAAGACAGCCACCAAGAAGCAGGATGGTTCTTTACTTGCCCCAGTGACTGCCTGATACCCCTAGTGGGACTACCATGGTCAAAGCATCCAGGAGCCACCCCCAAACCTCATGGTGATATAATAGGAGCAGAGGAGGCCTGGCGCCATCACCCCTGTCCTGCATGCTCTGCTACCCATAGCCCTGCCTTTGTGAATCCATTCCAAGACAATAACACCCAGCCTGTGACTCAGTGGGGCAAAGGGCCATGTGAGGGACAAACGGTCTCTGATTTTGGAGCTCCTTCCAAAAGAGTTGATAAGTGATAATCAGGATTGAATTCCATGTTTACCAGTTACAAATTGTGTGGAGTTTGCTAAGTCACTCAACATCTTCAGCTCAGTTTTCTCATCTATACAATGGGGGTGATAGTAATAGCACTTACCTCTATAGCATCATCATGAGGATTAAATGAAGGAATGTGTATGAAGTCCTTAACATGGTGCTTTGAATATAGCAAATGCTTCATGACTGATGGCATTATTATTTTTATTTGTCAAAAGAGAAAGAGAGGAATCTAGAGGAGAAAAGATGTGAGTGTTGCATGATGATGGGTACAGTTCATTCACACAGAACCCTAAGAAGGTTGATAGGCTGCACCTAACGCTCTAACCATAGAACCTGCCAGTTCATGGGGGGCAACACTGCCTCGCTAGGATCCGAGATCCAGCTCCACCCAAGTGACTGCTCTGAAGGGAAAATAGGGCTAAGGGTTCTATCTCTCAGCTCTCCAGACAGTCTTTGGAGGGGACCATTGAGCTCCTCAAGGGGAAGGATTGGGGCAGTGACCCAAGGCAAGTCACATCCTGTGTCTGTTGGCAGGTGCCAGGCCTGGATATAGTTTTTCCTTGTGTGAGCAAATATGAAAAAGAAGGTTCCATGGAATGATTCCACAGCCTAAAGAGAATAGCGTGTTATCGAGAAGTCTTAAAGAGTCGGTCACTAAAATCATTCACAGGGAAGAGAAGAATGTTTTAGAAAACATCTGTTTGATATCCTCAAAAAGGAGACAAGACTTAAAAATCTATGGAACAAGGACAAAAAGCCATAGGGAAAACATGAGTTATAGGGAGGGTAGCGCCAAACACCAGGAATCCCAAATGAGAGAGTTCAGGGTTTTGTCCAACTACTTTTATTTGTCTTGGTGGAGAGAGGTCCATGTGGAAGAAGATGCAGAGGCAGGATGGGCCTGCTTCTAGCAAGGGCAGCCTTGTCAGTGCTCCCAAGAAATATAGAAAATAAACTGCTTAGCACTGAGCTGAAACTTTCTGTTACCTCCATCTCCAATTCCAGATCCATCCCTACCTCCTACACACTACTGGAAACTCACCTAGAAACAGGGAGTGCTCCCAAATCTTGATTTTTCCATTCTTTGATGTTAGCTGGAGAGATTCTAACTGGAAGCCAGCAGTCTTAGACAGAGCCTCCCAATGCTGTGCAGACCTCCCTTTATAAGGATAATCAGGCAGGAAAAAAAAAAAAAAATTACCACACACCTGGTTTCATTTGGCCTCAGGAGCCATAGTCTGACTCCAAGAAAGAGGAGAAATTTTGAAAATCTGGATTTTCTTTTCTTCTTTTTTTAAAGATTATTTATTTGAGAGAGAGGAGGATAGTGGAGGAGCAGACGGGGAGGGAGAGGAGGAGGGAAAGAATCCCAAGCAGACTCTGCACTGAGCAGGGGCTCTATCTCAGGACCCATAAGATCACAACCCGAGCTGAAACCATGAGTCAAACGCTCAGCTGACTGAGGCACCCAGGTGACTCTGGATTTGAATTTTCAATAAAAACGTAAAAGTACTGTGAATTTGTGAAGGAGGACAATCTGTGACAAGAAATTGATGGGTTTGAGATGAAAAACAGTTACAAATGAAAATGGCCCAGAAGCAGTGATGAACAGATCAGGTGTTGTAGAAACTTGCACAAGCAAATAATTGGTTGGCAATGGCCATGTGGCTATTAAAGCATAACATAAAAATTCTCCCGCAGGAAAAGGAAAATTATAGAGGTATAAAGATGATGAACACAAAGATGAGAGGCTGAGGTCAGATGCACGGAAGTCCACCTACATGTAATGGGGATCACAGCAGGAGAGCCACGGGTGAGGAGCAGCACACACACAGAGCTGCGGAACTGTAGACATGGGTCACATGGAAAGTTCAAAAGTGTTCACCAATAGAACAAAACTAGAAATAAATGACAGAAGGGCAAGAAGACATATTGGAAGTTCAAAAATGCTTTTTAAAAACCTCTTTATGTCACAGAGAACATCTGTATGGCAATTAGAGATTATTTAGGGAATGATAACTTGGAGTATGTGGTTGAAACTTAAGGAACAAATAATTATTTTACTGAAACTGTTCCAAAAACTGCTGCAAAAAGGAATAAAATTGCCCAGTCCCTTTAATGGATATGGCATGAGCCTGATAACATAAAAATAGCATTAAAAAAAATAAAACTGCAGATAACAATCTTCAGGATGAATGCATTTAGTGTTGTATAGATATCGATTCTATTAATATGCAGTCTTAGTGTAACCCTAGTCAATATCCCAATGTGATTGTTTTTCAGAAATTAACCAAGAGAGTCTAAAGTTTATCTGGAAATGAAACATGCAAGGAAAGCCAAGAAAACTCTGAGAAAGAAGAGGGTAATTATCTGGTAATTGTCGTATAGCTATTAAAGCATATCACAGTGTTTCAGTGATCAGAATAGCCTTGAACTAACCTCAGAGGAGAAGGACCAATGGAGAGAGATGGAGCAGAAACATACATCCAGAAACAGATGCTCCTATGCAGGAAGATTTCTAAAATAGTAAAAATCTTGTTTAAATCAGTATGGCAAGGGTTTATTCCCCAGTAAACTATATCAGGACAATTACTTACTTATTTGGCAAAATACTAGCAACAAAAATTACAACAGCAGTAATAAATTTAGATCCTTATCAGATTAATTAAATATAAAATAACAAAGCCATCAAAATATTGAAAGGAAATCCAGGAGAATAATTTTATAATCTTGTGATGGGGAAGGCTTCTTGAATCAAAATTTTGAGTCAGAAATCTTAAACAAGACTTTGACAAAACTGACCTAAAAATAAGAACACTGGGAAACAGTGCTGTTTGGGAATGTAATGAACACAACATTTCTAAATGGAAATTTGGTGGGATGTGTCAAAATTTAGAAAGTGTATTTGCTTTTACTTGGCATTCTCTCTCCTAGGGACTTATCCCAAAGGAGATAATTGTGCAAATGTATAGACAGATGCATTAGTCAAGATTCTTCAGAGAAACAGAACGAATAGGATATTGTTCTGTATTTCTTTTTTCTTCTTCTTGTCCCCCTCGAAGCAGACTTTCTGTCTGAGAGTACTTGGCAAGATGCTTGGTCCATCTGCAGGACAGACCTGCCTGTTAGTTTAGACCCCATTCCCCACCCTCTGCATAGCCTGGGAGCTCCTGGCAGTTGGATTGAAGTGAAGAGGATTTTACAGAGAACAAAGGAAGTGCCACAATAGTCTAGTGCCTAAAGAGAATCTGAGGTCTGTGAAGCTCCAAAAGTGAATCTGAGAGTCCATCAAACAGAGAGGCTGGAAAAAAATGTTAGTATAGAGCCCGAGTGCAGAGAGCAGGGTTTGGGAGCCTGAGGCATAAGGTGAGAGCAGGTGGGTTGAGATAAGTAGGAAGAAGCTAAAGCCTCAGAGCAGTTCATGTTTGTGATTTCCTAGTAAGTTCCATCCAGGGATCGGGTGAATTTAAAGGACCAGGAATGGGAAGCTTGCCCTTCTGTATAGAACAGGGTCTCCACTACAAAGTTTTGACATATTCTGGGATATTCCTGATGGGATGCTGGATTCTGAGTGTTGCCTGCAATAAGGGGGAATGTATTCCTGTTGCCATGTCTTCCTGACTGCCTTGCTACCATGGCAGGGCATTCTTTCATTTCACTATGGATTTATTTAGGTATCTAGAGTCCTATAAGTGAACATGAAGTATAATACTTCAATTAACATTTTTGGGCATACCTCTTGTGATAGTTAATTTTATGTGTCAACTTGACTGGGCCATGAAGTGCCCAGATACCGGGTCAAATGTGATTCTGGTGTGTCTGTGAGAGTGCTTCTGGATGACATGAATATTTGAATCTACAGCCGCCAAGTAAAGCAGATTGCCCTCTCCAGTTTGAGTGGGCCTTACCCAATCAGTTGAAGACCTGAAGAGAACAAAGGATTGACTAGGAGGGAACTCCTCTGCCTGACTGCCTTGAGCTGGGCAGTTAGGAACTACCCCAGTGGCTCTCCTGGGTCTCCAGCTTGTGACTGCAACTCTTGGGACTTCCTAGCAGCCATAATCCTGTGAGCCAATTCCTTATGACATATATAACACATATAACATATGTTAGCATCTATAAATATTCCTCTGTCCAGGAACACCTCGCTAGATTCCTCCAGTGATTCTAGGTCTTCAAAAATAAAGCCCTGAAATTGATATCTAGGTGTCTGGAACATCTTTAAAAGTGTAATCTCAAAAGTGAAGGAAGAATATTCATATGGGGGAGGAAAAAAATACCTACAACAAAACAAAACATATAATATCTCAATAAAGTACCCCTCACCCCCTGTATGTCTGGCTGTCCACATGCACCTATGTGTGAGCATACTCCCGCCTCTCCCTGTGCCCCTCTGCTCATGCAGGAAAGTCACTGCATGTCCTAATCATACATCCTGCTGCTTCTGCTCCACCAAACCTGTGAATGTTCCTTGGTGTTTTGCTATTGGTTGACTTTATAGTTATTTCTGAATAATGTTCAATTGGCAAGAGGTTTTAAAGCAACAGAAAGCCCAAGGTTTAATGGATTTACCATCTCTGTCATTTATGTAAAATGGCTTCCAGTAAGGAATTCTGCTACAATTGGCTGCCAGTTTACTTAAGGTCCAATGGAAGATGAAAATAAACAAGGATTAATCCTGAGAACTTTTTTGTGGAATTATGAAAACAGTCTGTTATAAAACACATCCAGATGTCAGCCAGGACTGAGTCAATTAGAATAATAGCTTCAAGTAAAATCAACAAAGGTCAGCCAGTCAGGCTGAGGGGTGAAATCTCCAGAATGGCCAGTTCAAAGGGACAGGGGAGGCTGCTGTTATGCTCCAGCCTTGAGCTTTGTGCAAGAAACATAACTGTTCAAATGATCTATAAAGAAGAATTTATAGATCAACATAACTTCTTAAAAAGATTAATTTTGTCACAGTTTAGGGCAGGTTTATAGAGGAACAAAATAAGAAAGAGTGTGATTTGAGAATGAGAAGAAACTTTAAAAGAGTAAAATTAACAAAAAATCCTTCCTCTATATTTGACAATTATTAAATTTTTATATCAGTAAAAAAGTTTACTTTTATAAAGACCTATAAAAAATTTTCCTATTGATACACTAACCCAATTTTCTAAAGATACACATAAAGATAGTCATTGGAATATTTAATATTAAAACCTCTGAAGTAGTCGAATCTATGGAATATTGTTTACAAAATTATGGTGCAATTGTATGGTAAGACAAAATGCAAATATGAAAAGGGTGATAAACCTGTTTTTGAAAGATAAACTTGTGGAGATTTCCTGCTAGGAAGACATGCCTAACATATATTAAGTTTTAAAGATTGCTTTTTTGTACTTAATATGTATTAGATTTTTTTTGTTAGATGTTTGTGTGTGTGTGTGTGTGTGTGTACTTATTTATTCTTTACTAATATTGAACTAGGTAGATCTGTACCTCTCAGTCTTTAGCAAATAACACAAAAATTTACAAATATGTACAAATACATAGATGTAGTCGTACAAAACTGAATATTCATGATTTCAAATTTGACAAACATTTTTAGGTAAAAAGTGGACTATTAATACTAAATTAACATCTCATTCAAAGTTCAACCTGAGATATAGATATATTCTATATAAGACTATAAAAAAGGGTAATATAAGTAAGTCATTAAATCTGACCACTTTATTAGGTTGAGGTGGAATGAAATAGCTTCTGTTATCATGTGGAGAAATAAGCAATCAAAGCACATAATTCAGGCCTTAAAAATGAGTTTATTCTAAATTGCCCAATAGCAGGACCCAAAGAACGTTATTCTGTCACTTAAAAGTAAATTACTCTTTTAAGTACACTGTAGCTCACGCAGAAAAGTTCTTTATGTAGTACTTGTTTAAGCAGATCCTTTTGTGCAAAATAGAATGATAAATACACCATTATTCATCCATCCTTTTATTAATAAATCTGTTATGGTTCTCCGATTGACCATGTAGGGAACGTTCTAGAAAGAAGCCATTGTTTGTGATGGCTATCTCTGGGAGTGCAGGGGCTGAGGGCAGAAGATCTATTTCTTTTGTATTACACTTTTCTATACTATATGAATTTTTTTACTTTGAGTATTACTGCTCTTATAAACATTTCATGAAGATTAGTTAAAAGGAGCAAGAGAGGGAAAGAAGAAAGAAGGAGGGATCTATTGAGTGGGAAACCTAACTAATGGGACGTTGACGATCTGGTTCTTAAGGGGAAGTAGGACACCTGTGAAAATATTGACAGCCTCTGAAAATGTTAGAAGTTAAACAGTCACCACAAGAGAAATAGTTTTGCTCATTATGCTTTCTCCAATGAATGAGTAATTGCCTAAAAATAAACGTGTTACATCAGTTCAGCATCTACTGTGGATTCTGACGGCCTGTAGCATCTCATGTGTCTGATGCTGACTTTACTTGGAAATTTACCTTTTGTTTAAAAGAACATGTCTGATATTTCCGTCCATGGAAAAGCTTTCAAACATTAAGGTCCCTTGTTAACTATCTAGAAGGCGTATTTGCTACACTGGAAACCTTCGGCTTTCAAATATCTTGAGAATTTTAGATGGAACATGGGTGGCTCTGTAGGCTCACTTGTCCCAGAAACCATCTGTGTCCTCGCAGACCAACCTGGAGCAGTGCTGATGCTCTTGCCTCTCTCCCTATGCTATGTGCTCCAGCACGGATGACATTTATTTTCTGCCAAGAAAGCCACTAGTTGATTATCAGTCTACTGATAGTTGTGGATACATGAGACCAAATTAAACATTTTGATGTGATGTTTCACATACTTAAGCACAGCACCTCCCAGAGCCAGAAGATCCTTGGATTTGAGGGAACTTAGTGGTCATAAAAATGGGGCCCAAAGCATGATACATGATACTACAGTCTGTTTTCCACTTCATTTGGCTCTTGGTGACAAACTCTTTATCACAAGGACCAAGTTTGTGAAGGTTAAAATCTTTTCTTGTTAATTTCCATGTGACAATAGCCTTTGAAAATATAAATATGCAGAAGAGAGCATTCATTTTTACAGGTATATGATGGAGTGTGTGTTTGTGTGTGTGCACGTGCGCATGTGTGTGCTCATGTTTGTATATATGTATCCACAAATGGGAAGAAAGGACAATAAATGAAAAGGAATGTTTTTTTTTTCCCTGTTAGAATTTAAGAAAAATACCCAATATAAAGAATTTCCTTTTCCTTTCTTCCTTATACAGCTGGCAAATGAAAAAAATGAAAAGAAAAGCAAAAACTTTAAGCACTCAAGTTCTCTGGGCTAAGGGAAGGATTCAAATATTGTCCAAATCCTATATGGCCACAAGGCTTCTACAATTTATGTAAGGTGGTACAATATGAACTCCAAGTAGGCTGCAGAAGTTAAGGAAATATATCACCATTTCTTGAACAATTACTAAAAATGCAATGCAATGAGGTATTGCTAAAATGCCAATAGGTGAATTAAAATGGAATTCCGAATACTTCAAATAAAGAGTGAGGAAAGTTGAGGATAGTTTATTTAAAAATCCTTTGGGGTTAAATAACAGACATAAGATGAATGCTGATAAAAAACTAAATTTGTTCAATAAACAAAAAAGCAAATAAATAGGTTGGAAACATTCTGTACCCCCTCTCCTGGAAAGTTAAAGAATACAGTGTGCAGAATACTGATAAAAATCCTTCTGCTTCAGTAAGATATCAGAATGTCTTACCTAAATAAGAAATTTAAGAATAAGTACTTAGACTCTCAAGGAAATAAAACATGAGCTCTGTGACCTAAAGAGTAAAGAATGAAATGGAAAGAGAATTAATATATGAAGGAGAACAATTCTAACATTTTAGTACTAATGACTTTTTAAAACTTGAGATTTCAAAAATAGAACTGGACATAGAAATTAAAAGGATAATCAGGCCCCAAAATTTGATAACCTGGATGAAAGGCACTAATTTCTTTCAATAATTATAAAAAGATTTTATTTATTTATTTGAGAGCATGTGCACCCACATGCAAGTGCATGAGAGAGAGAGCATGAGTGGGAGGGGCAGAGGGAGAGGGAGAGAAGATCTCAAGCAAACTCCATGTTGAGCGTGGAGTCCCACATAGGGCTCATGAGCCAAGACCACGAGATCCTTACCTTAGCCAAAACCAAGAGTCAGATGATTAACCGCTACACTACCCAAGCACCCCTAAATTTCAATACTTTCATTTATTCTTGGTTTCATTTCTTGATTCTGTCTTGTTCTATTTCTTTGTTTATTTGTGTAATTGAACCCCTGGATTTAAATTATTTTCTAGTTTTTGACATCCGACAGGGCAAATCTCACTATCTTCCCTTCCCCCAACTATTTTTTTTTCCCTAGTGCTTCAATTTATTTCAGAAGCTGCTTTAAAATAATTTTTTTCAGGCTATAAAGAGAAGAATTATGGTACTCAAGAATTAGCAGACCTGCAATTTTAGCATTATGGGCAGTCACTTCCATACAATAGGAATAAATTTTATTAAAAAATTTTTTTAAAAGATTTTATTTATTTATTTGACAGAGATCACAAGTAGGTAGAGCAGCAGGCAGAGAGAGGGGGAAGCAGGCTCCCTGCTGAGCAGAGAGCCCGATGCAGGGCTCGATCTCAGGACCCTGGGACCATGACCTGAGCTGAAGGCAGAGGCCTAATCCTCTGAGCCACACAGGCGCCCCTATTTTTTTAAAAATTTTTATAAAATCATTTTTATTTTTATTTATTTTTAAGCTAACATATAATGTATTATTTGTTTCAGGGGTACAGGTCTGTGATTCATCAGTCTTATAAAATTCACTGTGCTCACCATAGCATGTACCCTCCACAGTGTCCATCACCCAGCCACCCCAGTCCTCCCACACTCCTCCATTCCAGCAGCCCTCATTTTGTTTCCTGAGATTAAGAGTCTCTTATGGTCTGTCACCCTCTCTGGTTTCATCTTGTTTCATTTTTTCTCTCTCTTCCCCTACGATCCACTGCCTTGTTTCTCAAATTCCTCTTATCAGTGAGATCATGTAATTGTCTTTCTCTGATTGACTTATTTCGCTTAGCATAATACCCTGTAGTTCCATCCACGAGGTTGCAAATGGCAAGATTTCATTTTTGATGGCTGCATAATATTCCATTGCATATATGTACCACTTTTTTTTTTTTAAGATTTTATTTATTTATTTGGCAGACAGAGTTCACAAGTAGGCAGAGAGGCAGGCAGAGAGAGAGAGAGAGAGAGGGAAGCAGACTCTCTGCCAAGCAGATGTGAGGCTCGATCCCAGTACCCTGGGATCATGACCTGAAGGCAGAGGCTTTAACCCACTGAGCCACCCAGGTGCCCCTGTACCACTTCTTTTTTAACCATTCATCTGTTGATGGACATCTAGGCCCTTTTCATAGTGTGACTATTGTGGACAATGGTGCTATAAACATTGGGTTGCACTTGCCCCTTCAGATCACTACATTTGTATCTTTAGGGTAAATACCCAGTAGTGTGATTGCTGGGTTATAGGGTAGCTTTATTTTCAACTTCTTGAGGAAACTCCATACTGTTTTCCAGAGTGGCTGAATCAGCTTGCATTCCCACCAACAGTGTAGGAGGGTTCCCCTTTCTCCGCATCCTCGCCAACATCTGTCATTTCCTGACTTGTTAATTTTAGCCATTCTGACTGGTATGAGGTGCTATTTCACTGTGGTTTTGATTTGTATTTCCCTGATGCCGAGTGATGTGGAACATTTTTTTATGTGTCTGTTGGCCATCTGGTTGTCTTCTTTGCAGAAATGTCTGTTCATGTCTTCTGCCCATTTCTTGATTGGATTCTTTGTTCTTTGGGTGTTGAGTTTGATAAGTTCTTTATAGATTTTGGATACTAGCCCTTTATCTGATATGTCATTTGCAAATATCTTCTCTGATTCTGTCAGTTGTTTTTTGGTTTTGTTGACTGTTTCCTTTGCTATGCAAAAGCCTTTTATCTTGATGAAGTCCCAATAGTTTATTTTGCCCTTGCTTCCCTTGCCTTTGGCAATGTGTCCAGGAAGAAGTTGCTGTGGCTGAGGTTGAAGAGATTGCTGCCTGTGTTCACCTCAAGGATTTTGATGGATTCCTGTTTCACACTGAGGTCTTTCATCCATTTTGAGTCTATTTTTGTGTGTGGTGTAAGGAAATGGTCCTGTTTCATTCTTCTGCATGTGGCTGTCCGGTTTTCCCAACACCATTTGTTGAAGAGACTGTCTTTTTTCCATTGGACATTCTTTCCTGCTTTGTCAAAGATGAGTTGACCATAGAGTTGAGGGTCCATTTCTGGCCTCTCTATTCTGTTCCATTGATCTATGTGTCTGTTTTTGTGTCATTACCATACTGTCTGATGATTATAGTTTTGTAATGGAGCTTGAAGTCTGGAATTGTGATGCCACCAGCATTGCTTTTCTTTTTCAACATTCCTCTGGCTATTTGGGGTCTTTTCTGATTCCATACAAATTTTAGGATTACTTGTTCCATTTCTTTGAAAAATGTTGATGGTATTTTGATAGGGGTTGCATTAAATGTGTAGATTGCTTTAGGTAGCATAGACATTGTCACAATATTTATTTTTCCAATCCATGAATGTGGAATGTTTTCCCATTTCTTTGTGTCTCCCTCAGTTTCTTTCATGAGTATTCTGTAGTTTTCTGAGTACAGATTCTTTGTCTCTTTGGTTAGACTTATTCCTAGGTATCTTATGGTATTGGGTGCAATTGTAAATGGGACCAATGCCTTAACCTCTCTTTTTTCTGTCTTCTTGTTGGTGTATAGAAATGCAACTGATTTTTGTGAACTGATTTTATATCCTGACACTTAACTGAATTCCTGTATGAGTTCTAGCAGTTTTGGGGTGGAGTCCTTTGGGTTTTCCACATAAAGTATTTGAAGAGTGAGCATTTGTCTTCTTTGCTGATTCAGATGCCTTTTACTTCTTTTTGTTGTCTGATTGCTGAGGCTAGGACTTCCAGTACTATGTTGAATAGCAGTGGTGATAGTGGACATTCTTGCCATGTTCCTGACCTTAGGGGAAAAGCTCTCAGTTTTTCCCCATTGAGAATGATATTCACTATGGGTTTTTCATAGATGGCTTTTATAATATTGAGGTGTGTACCTTCTAGCCCTACAATACGAAGAGTTTTAATCAAGAAAGGATGCTGTCCTTTGTCAAATGATTTTTCTGCATCTATTGAGAGAATCAGATGGTTTTTGTTCTTTCTTTTATTAATGTATTGTATCACATTGCTTGATTTGTGGATGTTGAATCAAACTTGCAGCCCAGGAATAAATCCTACTTGGTCATGGTGAATAAACCTTTTAATATACTGTTGGATCCTATTGGCTAGTATTTTGGTAAGAGTTTTTGCATCCTTGTTCATCTAGGATATTGGTCTATAATTCTCCGTTTAGATGGGCTCTTTGTCTGGTTTTGAGATCAAGGTAATGCTGGCCTCATAAAATGAGTTTGGAAGGTTTCCTTCCATTTCTATTTTTACAACAGTTTCAGAAGAATAGGTATTAATTCTTCTTTTTCTTCTTCTTTTTAAAAAGATTTTATTTATTTGTTTGATAGTGAGAAAGAGAGAGAGAGTGCATGCACAAGTAGGGGGAGCAGCAGGCAGAGGGAGAAGCAGGCCTCCCACTGAGCAGGGAGCCCGATGTAGGGCTCTATCCCAGGACCCTGGGATCATGACCTGAGCCAAAGGCAGACACTTAACAACTGAGCCACCCGGGTGCCCCAGGTATTAATTCTTCTTTAAGTGTTTGGTAGAATTCCCCTGGGAAACCATCTGGCCCTGAACTCTTATTTGTTGGGAGATTTTTGATTACCACTTCAATTTCCTTACTGGTTATGGGTCTGTTCGGGTTTTCTATTTCTTTCTGGTTCAGTTTTTGCAGTTTATATGTCTCTAGGAGTGCACCCATTTCTTCCAGATTGTCAAATTTACTGGCGTATAGTTGCTTATAATATGTTCTTATAATTGTTTGTATTTCTTTGGTGTTGGTTGTGATCTTTCCTCTTTCATTCATGATTTTATTAATTTGGGTCCCTTCTTTTTTCTTTTGGATAAGTCTGGCCAGGACTTTATCAATCTTATTAATTCTTTCAAAGAACCAGCTCCTACTTTTGTTGATCTGTTATACTGTTCTTTTGGTTACTATTTCATTGATTTCTGCTCTGATCTTTATTATTTCTCTTCTGCTGAGTTTAGGCTTTCTTTTTTGTTCTTTCTCCAGTGCCTTTAGGTGTAAGGTTTGGTTGTGTATTTGAAACCTTTCTTGTTTTTGAGAAAGGCTTGTATTGCTCCTCTTGTATTGCTTGTATTGTCTCCTCTTAGGACTGCCTTTGCTGCATCCCAAAGATTTTGAACAGTTGTGTTTTCATTTTCATTTGTTTCCATTAATTTTTTTCAATTCTTCTTCAATTTCCTGGTTGGCACATTCTTTCTTCAGTAGGATGCTCTTTAGCCTCCATGTATTTGAGTTCTTTCCAACTTTCTTCTTGTGATTGAGTTCTAGTTTCAAAGCACTGTGGTCCAAAAGTATGCAGGGAATGATCCCAATCTTTTGGTACCAGTTGAGACCTGATTTGTGACCCAATATGTGATCTATTCTGGAGAATGTTCCATGTGCACTAGAGAAGAATGTGTATTCTGTTGCTTTGGGATGGAATGTTGTGAATATATCTGTGAATTTCATCTTGTCCAGTATGTCACTTAAAGCCTTTATTTCCTTTTTGATCTTTTGCTTAGATGATCTGTCCATTTCTGTGAGAAGGTTGTGAAAGTCCCCTACTATTATTGTATTATTGTCATTGTGTTTCTTTGATTTTGTTATTAATTGGTTTATATAATTGCCTGCTCCCATGTTAGTGGCATAGATATTTAAAATTGTTAGATCTTCTTGTTGGATAGACCCTTTAAGTATGATATAGGGCCTTTCCTCATCTCTTATTCTAATTTTTGATTTAAAATCTAATTTATCTTGTCTAAGGATTGCCCACCCCAACTTTCTTTTGATGTCCTTTAGCATGGTAAATGGTTTCCCACTCCCTAACTTTAAATCTGGAGGTGTCTTTGGGTCCAAAATGAGTCTCTTATAGACAGCATATTGATGGGTCTTGTTTTTTTTTTAATCCATTCTGATACCCTGTATCTTTTGATTGGGGCATTTAGCTCATCTACATTCAGATTAACTTGAAAGATATGAATTTAGTGCCATTGTATTGACTGTTACTGTATATTGATTCTGTTCCTTTCTGGTCTGTTACTTTTAGGCGCTCTCTTTGCTTAGAGGATCCCTTTCGATATTTCCTGTAGGGATGGTTTGGTGTTTACAAATTCTTGTAGTTTTTGTCTGTCCTGGAAGCTTTATCTCTCCTTCTGTTTTTGGTGACAGCCTAGCTGGATATAGTATTCTTGGCTGCATATTTTTCTTGTTTAGACCTGTGAATATATCACACCAGTGCTTTCTGGCCTGCCAGGTCTCTATGAATATGTCTGCTGCCAATCTAATGTTTCTACCATTATAGGTTACAGACCTCTTACCCCAAGCTGCTTTCAGGATGTTCTTTTTGTCCCTGAGATTTGTAAGTTTTACCATTAGATGTCAGGGTGTTGACCTATTTTTATTGATTTTGAGGGGGTTTCTCAGTGCATCCTGGATTTTGATGCCTGTTTCCTTCACCAAATTATGGAAGTTCTCTGCCATAATTTCTCCAATATAACTTCTGCTCTTCTTCTTCTGGGATCTCAAATATTCTAATATTATTTCATCTTATGGTATCACTTATCTCTCAAATTCTCCCCTCACGATCCAGTAGTTGTTCATCTCTCTTTGTCTCAGCTTCTTTATTCTCCATCATTAGATCCTCTGTGTCACTAATTCTCTCTTCTGCCTAATTTATTCTAGCAGTAAGAACCTCTATTTTTTATTGTACCTCATTAATAGCCTTTTTGATTTTGACTTGGTTAGATTTATTTCTCCAGAGAAGAATTTTCTAGTATCTTCTAGCTTTTTTCAAACCTAGCTAGTATCATTATAATTGTCATTCTGAACTTTAGTTCTGATATCTTACTAATGTCTGTATTGATTAGGATCCTGGTAGTTGGTACTGCCTTTTGTTCTTTTTTTTTTGAGGTGAGTTTTTCCACTTTGTCATTTTGTCCAGAGAAGAATAGTTGAATTAGAGAAGAACATGCTAAAAGGTTAACAACAGCCCCAGAAAAATATACACTAAACAATTCAGAAGAGAACCAAAACTGGAGGAAAAGAAAAAAAAAAAACAAACAGAGCCACACACTAGATTTTGGGTATATTTTGGTCTGTTAGAAGAAAGTGTCTCCCAAAATTTTAAAGAAAGAAAAACTTATATATATACAAAAAATAAGGTTAAATGTGATGAAGAGATAGAATATGACTGTAAAAATGAAAATTAAAAAAGATTTTAAAAAGGAATTGATAAGATATTTGTTGAAAAAGGAAAGAAGAAAAATAAGAAAAAATTAGAAAAAGAAAAATGAATAAAAATTTAAAAATTAACATTGAAAGATGAAAGAATCATGGGGAAAAAGCCTTGAATTCTATATGCTGTATTCCCCTAGTGCTGGAGTTTTGCATTTCTCATTAATTGGTAAACTTGGTCTTGCTGGATGTTCTTGCCAATCTTTTCAGGGAGGAGATTGTTGCAGTGATTCTTAAATGTCTATGCCAAAGGCCAAATTGCACCACCCTTGCCAGGGACCAGGCTAAGCAATCTGCTCAGATTAGCTCTAGGTAGGTTTTTTCCCCTGAAGGATTTCTGTGCAGCTTTGGAGGACAAGAATGAAAGTGGCCACCTCTCAGTCTCTGTCCTGGAGGAGCTAAGAACTCTGGGCCCCCTGCTCAGTACATCTTCAGAAAAGCAGTCAATCACTCCCATCTCCCTGGTCTCCAGCTGTGCTCCATGCTCACCCAACCTGTGACCAAGCATTTCTATCTCTGGCAGACAACCCCCATTTGGAGTCTCCAAATCCAGTAGATTCCTATGGTGTGCTAGTGCAGTGGGGTCCCATGCTGTTCCTCCTGGGGGAGGAAGGGAAGGGGAGTCTCCCTGGATCTGCCACTTGCTGGGTCTCTGCTGGAAGTGTAGTGGCCTGACTGTGGCTCAGATCATGATTTATGGCAACCCCTAGCTGAGAGCTCAATACTTGGCTCCATCTTTGCAGCCGGCTTCCCTGCTCCAATACCTGGGAACTCTGCTGCACTCAGGTGCCGCTGGTCCTTCTGTGACCCCAAGGGTCCTGAGACCACACTGTCCCCATGAGGGCTCCACCTCCTCCACCCCTACTTAACCACTAGAACGAGGTCCCTCAGCAGAACAGACTTCTAAAAGTTCTGATTTTGTGCTCTGCTGCTCTATCACTTGTCGGGAGGGAGCTATTTGATGGAGGCTCCCCCTGGCACACTCACCCCCCACCACGCGGTCTGTCTTCTCAAATATTCCTCTGATTTACTTCTCTGCATGTCCTGAATTCCAGAAAGTGGTCGCTTTTCTGTTCATAGAATTGCTGCTATTCTTTTCTTCGATCTCTTGTTGAGTTCATAGGTGTTCAGAATGCTTTGATAACTATCTAGCTGAATTCCGGCAACCTTCCCCCAACTACTTATTTTTCCTGGTTATTATTGTATATTTAGTTTTGATATTAAAAGTTATTTTAACCAAGTTTCTAGAAAGGAAAATGTTTGGATTTTTATTGTGATTGTATTAAATTAATTATTACTATATGACATATCCTGAGAGTTCTTCTTCCAGACAAAAGCATGTCTCTCCATTTACTTCAGTCTTTTACGTCTCTCAAGAGAGTGGGTGAGGCCTTTCTAAGCAAAACAAAACAAGACCTAGAAACTATAAGGGGAAAGACTAAAGGATATGAGTACATACAAATAAAAATAAAATTCACCAAGGAAAAAATGGCAAAAATTAAAAGACAATGTCAAACTGGAAAAATATTTGCCACACACAGCAGAAAAAGAACATGTTGCTAAAATAAAGCCAGGGATTACAAATCCATCACCAAAATACCAAAACTCAATGGAAAAATTGACAAAGAACCCTCACAGGCAATCCATAGAAAAAGATTAGACTAAACTACCTCCACCACCACCACCAAAACCACAGAGTCCCATCGTTCACCTAACAGCCTGGCAAAGAGTAAATTTCCTTCTAATAGCCCGTTTGGCAAGAAGAGGGGAAAGTGCCTCCTACACTTACACTTTGGCAGGAGAGCACATTTGTGCATTGCTTTTGGAGAGCACTTTTGTGGTTTCTCACAAACAAAGGACAGATTCTTGGACTGTACAATTGCTCCTCTAAGAGTTTATCCTACAGGCACGCTCTATGTGTGCAGAAAGGCACAGAAACAAGGGTGTGGCAGATCTGTAAAGGCAAAAGATGGAAAGCCCTTAAATGCCGATCTGTAGGTATTTGGTAAGATGCATTATCATTCCTCCATAAAATAAAATACAACACAGTCTTGAAAAAGAATGGATTGGTCTGTAATTGGGCTGAAATGTATTATTGTAGTAAAGAAAAGCTTGATGCAAAAGAGTGGGCACTGATTGCTCTTATTTGATGTGAAAAGAATATGAAAAGATACACAAATGAACACAGGGGTTTGAATATGCAAGGACATTTTTGGAGGCATACAAACACTAATAGTGATGGGTACATCTTACAAGGAGTTTGGGAGTCTGGTTTAGGATGGAGATTTTTCTTCCCTCCTCCCTCCCTCTTTCCCTCCCACCCTCCCTCCCTTCCTTCCCTCCTCTCTCTCTCTTTCTTTTACTTTTATGTAATATTCCTAACACATACTTATCTTACTTTTTAATAAATAATGGGGATTAGATAAAAACCCAAGAATGAATCAGAGATACGAATCATCAATGTTTGGCAAACAAAGAGCATAGAATCTCTCTTTCAGAAATACACTTCTGAATTTCTGAATTTGTGAAGTTGGCTAAGTTATGAGTTCCTAAGTCTTTGCAAAAATTTTATTTTATTTTTTTTAAAAGATTTTATTCATTTGACTGGCAGAGATCATAAGTAGGCAGAAAGGCAGGCAGAGAGAGAGGTGGAAGCAGGCTCCCTGCTGAGCAGAGAGCCCAATGCAGGGCTCAATCTGAGGACCCTGGAATCATGACCTGAGCTAAAGGCAGAGGTTTTAACCCGCTGAGCCACCCAGGTGCCCCACAAAAATTTTAATTCAATCCCATCATGCTTTTAAACTTTGGGAGCAGGTGGTTGGAAACCCAGATATGAGGGGAACTGCTTGTTAGGGATCAGATCACTTTCAACTGGAAAAAAAGAAAAGAGAGATTTAGGTTGATTCATCTCGGTGAGATTAATCTTTGCAGAGAAAGTGAGACTGACATGGTGCTGGGGGAGGTGGAGGAGAGGAAGCAAGACACAATGACAGGGCTGGGTGGAGTCTGCTATCATGCAGAAGACACTTGCTGAGACTTTGCATTCTCTTACTTCAGCCTCTTAGGAATATGCATTTACAAATGATTCTGTGGGGGTGCCTGGGTGGTGCAATCAGTTAGGTGGCTGACTCCTGATTTCCGCTCAGGTCATGACCCCAGGGTCTTGGGATCAAGCCCGTTTGGGACTCTGCGCTCAGCCTGGAGTCTGCTTCAGGATTCATTCTCTCCCTCTGCCCCTCCCCGTACTTGCTCAGATTCTTTCTCCCTCTAAAATAAATAAATCTTTAAGAAAATGATTCTTTGTTCCTTTTCTGTAGCTGAGTATTATTTTTGTTTGAACTCTCTTTGGCATAATAATTTTAATTATTTCCTCAGCTTTTGGTCTGACAAAGGTTAGAGTCAGTTTCTTCTTACTAAGATTTTCCCAAAATCCTGGCTATAAGGCTATCTGTGGGAATCATATAGAAATAGGTTGTACTCTATGAACTGAATGATTGCTCATACATCCTTTGTGAGTTCTGAGAGTGCTGAGAGCTTTTCAGAATAGTCTGGAGATAATACCCTAGCCTTGTCCATGCTCATTTTTGAAATAAAGCAGATGTGGAATAATTAGTTGTTGGTTCCATATTTTTAGAAGACATGGGTGATTTTTTTTCCTGAAAGAATGCACAAAGCAGATGCATTTCACTACAGCAGGAGGAGCATCGTAATAGGAACACGCACGGTGGCTTATGGGAATGGAGTGGAAGGAGAGTGGGAAGGACTCAGATGAGGAGGAGAAATTCACTCAGGGGAGAATGGTCGCAGGATGGAAAAGGGGTGGAAAATAGATGGACTGGAAAATGACCACAACCAGGTTAAAAACACATGTTTAAGAGACTCCTGAGGTCACTGGACTGTCACTGTCAGGGGTTCTTGGTAAGAGAAAGATGAGGATGTTTCCCACTCCTCTTTCTCTGCTAAGTCTCTCCCTTTGGAGGTACAGAGGCCTGGCTCTCAGGTATATCTCCTCTACTTACCAGGAGCAAATCACCTCTCAGAGCCTCCATTTTCTCATCAGTGAGACGGAAATATTTAGCACCAACTTCACAAATTGTGTGCTTGGCCCATAGCAGTTCCTCAGTAAATATGAGTTCTCTTTACTCCTCATGGATCCTTTTTGTCCTAAGTAGCACTTGTGAATCAGCTTAGCATTCAGTCTGCCATGTTCTGAACTCTTATCTTATTGAACAAATATAACCTAACACCCCTAAGTATTAGTCCTTGACTTTAACAACAGAAATGACCATTATTCTAGCAATTACTCCTCACATAGGCTTCCAGATCCTTCTATCATATGTATCTTGTGACCCTGCTAAGCTAGGATTAATATGGTGTCCAACAGACAAATTCAGAAATGGGGACTGAGGTGTAAGTGACAGGCAAGGTCATAATGAGTGATGAGCACAACCAAACCTCAACCAGCGTCCTCTAATACTTACCTAAACTGGTAACAGTCCCTTAGGGAGGTCATTAGACATCAGAGTCATGTGGTTCTCCCCTTTTCAAACGTTCTTCCTTTTTGCCTGTGGAAACCTATTTGTTTTCAGGATTCATCTCAAGGTTTTCATATTCCAGGGATTTTTCCAACACCAGTGCAAGGTGTGTGTGTATGTGTGTGTGTGTGTTGACAGTGTGTATAATCTGGATGTTCTGGCATTTTTGTAGGAGACCCTTTGGAGCTCAGTTCTTCCTTGGCATAAGAAGAAGATGTGGGTTACAGCAGTGATTGTGTTTTTTATTCTTAAGCAAGGAAGAGTGAGGGGCTGTGGGCCTCTTCATAGAAGATGGATTTTGCAGACTGTAACAGAGGAAAGGGATGTGGATGTTTGTAGGTGCTCTGGGAGAAGTCTCTTTTTTCCTAGAAATTATTTATGCTTCCCTTTATAATGCTTCTGGAGGAAGAGAAAGAGAAAGTCATTTCCTGCATGAGATAAGAGAGTTTTGATTGGGTGTCTCTATTGAACCAGCCCCAAATGATATGAGAATTATGCTTGGATATCACTATTGACCCATCATTTCAGTCCTAATAAAGCTGATAAAAGGTGCCAGAACCCCTTCACCCCATTTGGAATGGTTGGTTGCTGATTTACCTTGGTGAGGCTCAGCTTTGGTAATGGGTCCATCCTCCACCCCCACGCCCCCGCTATTTTCCCAGTAGAGGAGGCAAGCTAATTTGGTACTGGACCACTGAACATGATGTCTGAGTGTTCCTTGTCACCAAATTTGGTGATATTAAAGACCCTTTGTCTTGACATTTCCATCTTATTGTGATGAAAAGAATCAAAATGAGGTCTAGCCTGCAGGGGAGTTTTGGCATGTTGGAGAGCTCCTTAACCACGGTGAGCCTTTTTGGAGCCAGAAGAAGGGGACAGCTGCTGTGTTCCTTGCAAAGTGCTCTAACACTCTGAAGCCAGAGCTGTACCTGGTGACAGTAACGGTGATGCATGGTGAGAATGAAGCTTCTGTCTAGGGAAAGGTAGGAATGAGCATAGACCCAAGGTGTGTGCTAGCTGGGATGTGAGCACAACACCAGGAGTCTGGATGCTGGAGGACAGAAGCCAAGGGCCTCCAAGGCCCTCCTGGGAGGTTTCATGGAGAAGGCTTAGACCATAGAGAGGATTTCTTCCCCAGAACTCATAGAAATAAAATGGCCTATGCTGAGTTTTAAGGTAGCACTTATCACAGAGTTTATAATGGATTAAAATCTAACATGGGAGAACATGGGTCTAGGCTCAGAGAGCAGGATCAGAAAGCCCAGCCTTCCTGCTTCTATCACCATGAGGTGGAGTGGCCTCTGGGCCTATAGTCAGTGGCCACAGCTGGGCCCAGGGAGAAGGAGGTTCCAGGCCTCAATGGGAACCACAGGGGCAAGTCAGCTCTTCCAGGTCTCTCTTCTCTGGAGCTGGCCACCCCACTGGCAGCCTTGATTTCAGGGGCCCATAAAGAGGGTGTGGCCCAAAGTGCAGGCCAGAGGGTCATCCAGGGCCCAGCTCCCTCTGTTGGTGTCAGTGAGAATGTGGAGGAGGCCACGGTAAGGCCATCTGTTAAAGGCAACTTGAAGTTAAAACAGTTTCACAGAGATTGTAGGCAGTTTATAGGCAGGGAAAGCGAGTTGGAGGAGTCACCAAAGAGTAGATTAATGATTCCATTATTAAATAACTTCGGTTTCTTTCTGGAAATTAGTGTTCTTCTCTTTAAAAAATGACAGCAGGCCTTTTCTGTAAACATCGCTGCCTCTGAGCTTTCTCTCTGAAGCCGGAGCTATTTGGCATACTGTAAGCCTGTCAGATGTATGGAGGGACTCTGTGGTTCATCACGGAACTTCCAGAAGCAGTCATTTGTTTTTTTCCATTGGTTGTGACATTCCATAACTAAGGGATTAGTGGACTCTTTAATGTTCTCGGTCTTCCTAAAACCCTGAAAGGAATTCTTCCCAGACTCTGGAAGATGCCCCAGAATGAGGTTTTTTTTTTTTTTTAGTCTTGATGAAGCTTAACAAAAAGGAAGATAGGTAGCTAGGGTCATGCATTATATAAATTAGACACTGCAAGAGAATCTCATTCAGCATGGAGAATGAGTTGGTTGTGGCAAGTCATTTGTTCTTCCTGGGAATCGTATCCCCTTTAAAGACCTTCAGTCAGTGAATCAGGGACTCCTTCAGACATGGCAGCCTGGCGGTACCATTGTTTTGCATGTAAGTTTTCAATGAAATTTCAACCAGGTGGTGGGCATTAGGGAGGGCATGTATTGCATGGAGCACTGGGTGTGGTGCAAAAACAATGAATACTGTTACTCTGAAAAGAAATTAAAAAAAAAAGTTTTCAATGAAATTTGAAACTCTCGGTGATAATGGATAAAATCCTTCTTTTCAGGAATCTCACCATCTAGGTGAAGAAATGGGGTAAAGATAAAGGACATCTGGGGAAGCACACACAACTTGGTGTTTATCCATGTGTTCTAACTGAGTGCTATTTGAGTGGAGAGACAGGTGACATTCCTGTGGTCTGGGGTCACCAGGGACAATTACTTGGACTTGAGTCAGACCTTGAAGATGACATTAGTTTCAGCTAGACCAGGAGGAAAAATCACTTTCTCTGAGACACTGTGTGTCCCAAGGACCCCATGGGCTGCTTTTGTTCTCATTTTCTAGTCCCTCTACCTCAGGGAACATAGCACCACTGGGGGTTGCTATGATCGATGTCCCTCAGGGCCCCGCCAGAGCCATCTCAAAGCCTACTGAGTCAGTTCAAGAGATGAAAATGACACTACTCAGCCCAGCTCTTCCCTTTTCTGCAGCACTGAGGGGAACTACTCACCAGGAATCTAGAGTTCTCTGCTGCAGAGAAGCTGCTGACTTTCTGATAAGTCTTCAGATTGTCACTAGCATACGAGGGGAAACGATTTTTCTCATTTATCCTGACGAGGAATTAGACTTCCTAAGGGTTTTACCACTTCCTTATCCTATCACTTAAAGTTTTATAATTACATAGTGAAATTGCCCAAACGTCCTCGGAGACTTTGCTTTCTTTGAAACCACAAAAGAGAAAAGTAGGGAGCTAGAAAACCCCTCTTCTGCTCTGAGTATTAGAGGATATATTTTTTTTCCTGGGCAATTTTCTCAAGGAAACAAAGAAAAGCAAGCCAACTTTGGACTGTGGGTCTGTATCATGGCAGGAGGGTGAATGGCTGAGTTGTCTGGAATTCTAAGGTTTGTAGATGCATCAGGTAAAGGGTTGTAGGTAAAAAGAGGATGGGAGAGAGCCCCGGGAGGAGGGTGGGTTTCTAAAGACTTGCATGAACAGGACTAAGGGCCTCAGAACTACTGTGGTGGGTGATAGGCTGGTCCAGCAGCCCTGCAGCCGGTAACGTCCCTTCAGCACAGAAAGGAGACCCGGCACCATGCACGCGAAACTCTACTGCTTCTTCAACTCCCAGTGGGCCTGGAGGGACATAAGGAGCCCTTTCCTTCTCCTGCCCCTACTGCTGTGCACCACATATGAAGGAGCGAAGGACCCCAGCTTCTGAGAGGCTGGGTCTAGGGAGGGGCTGAGCCTGGCCTCAGACCAGCAGGGGGAGCAGGACACACAATGGTGGGGTGGGGTGGGCTTGGCAGCCCACAGCACAGTCTCAGTTAGGAGCAATGTCGCCATCCTACCAGTGCCCTCCTGTGGCAGTTTTAAAATAGGGCCCCTAATTCTGTGACATTCCTCCTATGAAGAAGTGGGGTCTTTGACCCCTCACCTTGATCTGGGTGGGTTTTGACTGTTTCTACCAATAGAATGTGGCAGAAGGGGAGCTGTGTCACCTTTGAGGCTGGACCATAAAAGCCTTCCACCTGGTTCTCTTGGAATGCTTGTTCTCAGGACATTCCCTCTGGGGATGAAGCCAAGACAAAGTCCTGATGTGAGAAGCCACACAGAGAGGCCATATGCGGATGCTGCAGGTGACAGACCTTGATGACCTCAGCCTTTGCGTCATCTCAGTCCAGATGCCAGAGGTGTGAATGGAGAAACCTCAGCAGGGACAGGCCTTTCCCATTGGTTCCTGTCTGAGCTCCTGAGCCACAGAATCTGAGAGCATAGTAAAATAGTCATTGTGTGATGTCCCTGGTATGGGGACACTGGTCACGTAGAAATAGATAACCCGCACATAATCCAGACACTTTGGTTACTTCACACCTATGCCATGTGCCTTGTCTGCTTGCAAACAATGAGCTAGACCACTGCCATACTCACTTGAAGGGAAAAGAAAGGAAAAAGAAAATGTACTGTGCAGCCTGGGAGGAGCTGGGGACACAATGGAAACTAGGTGTTACCTTGATAATTAGAAGAAGCTGATCAAGTAGATTAGAAAAAAAAAAGAAATTTTTGGTGTTGGGGGTGGGGGAACCAACCCTAGTTATCTTCAGAAAAACACAGGAAGTCAAGTATAGAACGTATAAAAAATAAATCCATGACCCCCTAGCATTAAAATTAGAAACAAAATTCTCTATGAAACACAGGCTAATTTTAGCCTTTCTCTGTGTGCAAATATGAGTGTAAGAAAATATTTCCACACATGCACATCCCAGAAGGTGTTTCCTCTACAGACCCCTGCTGAAGCTTGCATGGCTCACTGATGGATAAGTCAAGGGGAACATCCATAAGAAGCTGTAGCGTGAAACAGCACAGGACTCAGTGATGCAGGAATAATGGGGGTCTTCCTGGGGACTCCTCTCGCCCTGCCTCTCCTCCTGACACTGCTCATTTTACTTCCTCAACGTCTCATCTCCATCTCCTCCTACCTTCACGGCCTCGCCCCTCTTCCAGTCCTCTGACCGCAGAAAAAATAACACAGAAGACTGACCACATGACTCTGAAGCTTAGAATGCCTCCAGCCTCCCTTTCCAGCTGGTGGTTCAACCCAGGGCTGGTTCTGCAGAGGACTGTCCCCTGTGGGCTCCTGTCCTCTCCCTGTGCAGTGGTCACCACCCCCCCCACAACCCCCAGGGAAACCTCCCCATCCACACACAGCCCATGCCAGGTCCCACACTCCCAGCAGCCAGTGTGTTTTCAGGGGACTGGCACAAGTGGTTGTGCCCCTGAGGTCACAGCTGTCCCCCTAATGCCCTGGGAAGGCAGCATGCTCTCAAGTCTGCCTGTCTTCCCAGCCTGCTTCACCAGCCCTGTGATAGCAGGTAGCGCATGTGCAGTCAGCATTGGTTAAAGAAATGAGCGATGAGCTTTGGCTTCAGTTCCAGTTCCCTGCCATATTTCCTCTTCCTGCTCATTCCTGGGTGTCTCCACGGTCGGGTCAGCATCTTGTCGGCCTTTGTGAGTGGTTCGCACGTTATGGGCCCTGCACAGGGTAAGTGTGAAGTGATGCTGTGGGGTGAGGCAGACACAGTTCTGGCTGGCAGTTTGGGGGGAAGGTCACATCTTGACCTTTGTCCTTCAGTTAGAGGGCCACCATCTGCAGGAAGTCTGCCCTAGCTTCCCAGGCAGGGACAGATCCCTTTCTGCTCCCTTGGGGCTTTGTAAAAAACTGCAGTATGATGCTGCTCAGCACATTGAATTTTAATGTGAGTTTACGTCTCATTTAACCTAAGCTGGGTGCATTTTAAGGGACCAGAATTGAGTTTGATCTGTCATGTGCACAACAGCATGAGGTCTCTGAGGGAGATGGATAAACGCTTGTGGAATGAAGGATTATATCAGGATATGAGAGGAGATGCTCCAGGGGGTGGGAGCCAAATCAGCCCATATCCTGCCCAGCCTGCCTGACCAGAGGCTGGCTCTCCTGTCCCTGTCCAGGCTCCTGCCTGGGTCACCTTGGGGAGCACATTTGAGCTCTGGGCTTTGAAGACATGATCTTTTGCTCCTAGGTATTGCACAGGGAGAAACTAACAAAATCTGGGAAAAGTGGGGTATTGGGGAACTATCCAGATGGGCATGTGGGGTTGGTGTGTTTCAGGGGATACTGTTTAACCTGTCCCACCTGCCTATGGAAGGGAGAGAACAAGTGTGTGAGCAGAACCCACACTTAACCTTCAGAGTTTCCCACCCCACTCTCACGAGCACAGGTGTCCCAGAACACTGTGGTTCCCCAACAGTGTGCACAGAGGTGGGGTCAGATGGCAGGGAGGGAGGACCCTGAGAAGATGCCCAGTGGGAGCTCAGCTCTTCCTCTTGTCAAATGACAGATGGAATTTCTACAACTTCCTCTTACCCAAGAATTCTGAATCTTTCAGGATTAGAAAAAAAAATATGTATATATATACATTTGCCTTTGTGCCTGGGATACAGATGCTAAAACATGAATCTAATTGTGCTTGGGAAAAGTTTGTCCAAAGGGAAAATAGATCCCATGACTTTCAAAATTGATGTCTTTGCACTAAAATCACTGGGCTGCTCCCAGAGAGTGATGAAAGCTTGGGCTCTGGAGCCAGCCTGCCTGGGTTCAAACCTCAGCTCTGCCACTTAGCAGCTGTGTGACCTTGGGGAAATTACTTAACCTCTCTGTGCTTCAGCACCCTCATCTATAAAACGTGACATAATAGTATCTAGTTCCTAGGCTTGTTTCAATGATGAGAACTGGATCCAATCACCATTATATAGAAGTTAGCTTTTACTTTTATTGCTTTTTTTTAATTTGATGCAGAATTCAAATGATTTGGTATGAATAAAAGCAGGGGGGCACAACTTAGAGAAGGTTGAGAGGAAAGTAGTTTAATGATAAATCCAGGCAAAAAGCCTGTATATAAAATTAAACATAAAAAAATGCCTGGCTAATAAAAACAGAGTACTGTTTCTGGCAGAAACATAATTTTCCATTGTAAATACTATGGTTATTAAGTCCTTGTGTGATTTTTGGCATCTTTTCATTTTTTTGGAGGATATTTTCAATAATTTTGTTTCTGTCTGACTACCCTTACATGACTTCATAATGCTATTTGGGGGAAATAATGGGAGCTGAGAGGCCCTAATAGAGAATACTGAATGCATCATCTCAGAGTGTTTTAACAGCGTTGTCACTGGGGTTTTCAAAATGCTGTTTCTGATGTGTTTTTGCTGCATACACAAGTTGTGACGTTTTCTGAGAAATGTATTATATTTTATAATGTTATAAGAAAAGAGTCACAGACCTGGAGCCTATCACAAATATATTGACATTATAGTTGGTATTTTCTTTTTCTAATTTTATTTGCTGTCTTCAGTGACAAAGAAGTTCTAGCACACAATGAGACTATCTAATATATTTGGAACCACTTAGAGTAACTGTGACATAAGCACAGAGTATTATTTCTAGGCTTTTATTTAAAAGGCCTTTCTCTAGTATCTCTCTGGATGCTCTTGTCTGACTGTGGGAAGAATAAGGGTAACATGTGAGACTGAAAATTCACCTCATTATAGAACTTGGCTATGTTTACCTGCTTTCAATAAAAAAGCTCAAATTAAACAGATACACAGTTCCAGGTATCTAGACAATTGACATTATGTATGCAAAAGCAAACTTTTGTAACTGAATTAAATTGTTTTACTTGTGTTTGGAACTGTGTGGACACTTCCTTTGATTCACATCCTACCCATAAAGCAATTTTAAAGGGCAACAGGACCAGCAAAATTTATTCTCAAACAGGCACTTTCCTGAAAGTTTTGTTCCAAATGCCATTGCACATCTGTTTTTTACCAAGCTGTTCTGGTTCATTTGCTTCAAAAGAAACATTTTAATTTGTTTTGTTTTGTTTTGCTTTGCTCTGATGGCTTTCTACCTGCCAAAAACAGTCCTCTAGTACCTTTTCTATATAAATAAGAACAGTCTTAAACTATTGGGCAACATTCATCTCATTCTGCCAACTTAGAGACCTTGCTTGGGATGTTGTCCAGGAAGTTATGGGAAGAAAGTTTAAGTTGATTTAACATCTCATGGTTTCCTTGTTATTATGTAAGACTTAAAAAGAACTGAGACCCTTGTGGTTCAGTCCCAGAGCAGTGTTGTGGTCACATGAACACAGTCCAGCTACCAACTGTTATTTCAAAATAATCAAGTTTTTCTATTTCCCGGAGAAGAAGTGGAGGAGCAAGAGGATGAGGAGGAGAAAGGGAAGGAGCAGGAGGAGAAGTCATGGAGCTGGAAATGTTGCTTTGAGTCTCCTTTGGTTTCTCATGTTGTCTCAGGTTGTTAGGTGTTTGAACACCCCTCTTTAACCTCACCCAACTCCAGCCCCTCCGAATGTTCTTTTCTTCCCAGAATGTTTATTTAGCATTGCAGATGTGGAGTTAATAAAGTCATGAAGACTCCGCCTGGCAAAAAAGCAACTTCTCAGAGGACAGGGCTGGGGAGAGCATCTGAGAGCAGAGTGGGAAGAGGCAGACACCTCCTTCATGAGCAGGTGGAGGGAAGGCTTGGGATATGCTAATTTGAGAGAACATTCTTCTCCAGACAACTTTGAAACTCTAGATTCCTTTTTTTCCCCCTTCTAATAATGTTGTGTTTATTCACAACTGCAGAGAGCCCTTTCTAGCACATTAGAAGGGGCCCAAGCTGTTTCCACGGGCATGCTTTCTTAGCAACAGGAAACCAGCACATCCCAGGAATACTCTTCAGGAACGTTCACTGCTGCCTATCACTCATATTTTTCCTCGTGGAGAAGCTTCCCCTCAATAATATTTAGAGATAATCCTTACAGGCGACGTAAAAGGAATTTTCCCGTAGCTTTCTGATTGTATAACCATAGGCTGATTACAACTGATGGAGAGTTCACCTACTTTGTGAGGAAGGAAAGGAGAGAAGATATATACTAACTGTGATATTGCCACCCGCCCCCCGCCCCCGCCCCACCCGCCCCCCGCCCCCGCCCTGGACCACGAAAAAGAAACAAAATGCTGGGGCCTGGAAAGCAGCGAGGGAAGAGAAATGGAACACAGCTGTATCAGAAACCTATGTTCAGTCAGTGGGTCTCTATCCTGCCTCGGGTCTCAAAGCATTGACTTCTCTAGTGCAGCATGTCTGGGTCCCTGTGCTGCGTCAGGACTTCCTGTCCAGGTGGCCCTTCTGAATGCAGAGGAAGGCTCTTTGCAAACCAGTCTGGAGATCAGGAGCACTTTCCCCGTGAACCTGCACATTTGTTTCTTCACTCTTTGCACCCAGCACATGTGAGACAAACAAAGCGTGTCGTGCACGGGTCCCTGGTTCTGGTTGCCTTTGGTGAGTGTCTCCTTCCCCAGAGCTCAGCTGACCTTACCCAGGATGGATATTCTTCTCCAGGTTCTACTTTATGTAATAGAGTCCTGACAGCTAAGTAGCCTTACTGTTCATGTTTGTCAGATGAGCCAATGGAGGCACAGAGAGATTTATGTCCTTTGCTGAAGGTGACACGATTTGGAATGGGATCCAAATCCAGGAATCTGGTGCCCAGACCTGGACTCTGGCCACTTGGCCCTATAATAGTACAACAAACTCAGGCCAGCCCAGGCCTGAGCCACGAGAAGATGACACCATGCCCTGCAATCTCAGTCTCCTGGATAGCTGGCATGATTGGCCCGTGCCACAGCGTAACCATAGTGTTGTCAAGAAGAGGCTGCTTGAACGCGGTGCATCAAATGCATCTTCCTTGACCTCTGTTGCCAGCCTATGCTTTTATGTGCCCATTCCTATTTCAGTAAGAATCTGGGAGCCCTCCGCTGCTCCGAGTTGAGGAAAGACTGAGCAAACAGCAGCTCTCACCTTGAGGCAGTGCCTGAGAGCTGCAGTGTGTCCCTAAGGCTGGCTCTGCCTTTAGGAATTTGGGACCAAATAGTAGCAGCACCAGGGACTACAGATAAGGGTTCATTGCAAGGGGAGTGCCTTAGCTTGGGTGCATTTTCTAGTAAAGCAACTAATGGCAAGAGTTCAATTGGTGATTTAAAAATTCACAAATACATGAGTTTATTCTTGCCAAAATATTCTTGCCACTAGGATACTACGTTGATTCTATAAAATGTGACAAATATTACCCACCCTGTAAGCTCTTTTCTCTGTGTGTGTGTGTGTGTGTGTGTGTGTGTGTGTGTTTAGGATTAGAATTAGTGTATGTGAAATGCTTAGGGCAGTCCCTGGTAGGGAATATATACTTAAAATAAAAGGTACTGTCAAAAGTATATAATTTATCAGGCATTCACCCCCCACCCCCCTGCATTGTAAGCATCTTGTTAACAGTTGGCAATTCCTCACTTGAAATAGATCATAAAGAATTTTGATTAATACAAACCATAATAAACTGGGGAACCTGCGTGGCTCAGTCAGTTAAGTGGCTGTGGTGGGCTCAGGTCATGATCCCAGGGTCCAGGGATTGAGTCCTGCCTTGGACTTCCTGCTCATCTGGGAGTCTGCTTTCTTCCTCTCCCTCCCCTCCTCCCCACACTGTGTGTTCTCTCTATCTCTCTCTTTCTCAAATAAATAAATAAAATCTTAAAAAAAAAACCATAATAAACCTTAAAACTCTAGACTGTAAGTTAAGGGTTGGTTTTCTGGTATGTCTTGACACGACTATCACCTTTCACCAAATTTCCAAATCAAAGAAGGAAAACAAGGGTCTTCTTGCTTGTGTCCACAAGACTCTCTCCAGGCATTAGACCACTTTCTAACTCATCTCACACCTATTAGCTTCTAGATATTTCACTGCTCCACTGTCCTTTCCCAACGTTTGCTGTTTGTCCAGATACTGGAAGCTTGGGTCCCACTGGGAAAAGGTGCTGTTTTTTTTTTTTTTTTTTTTCTTTTCCCTCCAGAATTGCTTCCATTTTCCTTCCCTTTAAATTCTCCCAAAGGACTAAGAATTTACTCACTGAGTAATAGAATGTTCTTTCACACTGCCCTCAATTAAACCCTGGCTAGTTGTTCCTCAGAAGTGATTGGTTTTATCATCCAAGGACAAACCCATCAGAAACAGAATTCTGGGGGCGTCTGGGTGGCTCAGTTTGTTAAGCATCCAACCTTCAGTTTTGGCTCAGGTCATGATCTCATGGGTGGTGGGATCAAGCCCTGAGTTGGGCTCTGTGCTCAGCGGGGAGTCAGCTTGAAGATTCTCTCCCTCTGCACCTCCCCCCACCACTCCCTGGTCTGTCCCTAAAATAAATAAATAAATCTTAAAAAACAAAACAAAACCGAATTCCTCGAAATAGCCATTTGCAATTCTTTTCTTTTCTTTTTTTTTTTATTAATTTGACAGAGATCACAAGTAGGCAGAGAGGCAGGTAGCGAGAGGTGGGGGGTGGGAAACAGGCTCCCCGCTGAGCAGAGAGCCCGATGCGGACTCGATCCCAGGACCCTGGGATCATGACCTGAGCCGAAGGCAGAGGCTTAACCCACTGAGCCACCCAGGTGCCCCAACCATTTGCAATTCTTATTTAAAATGCAAACCAGTGTTCGGAATGTGGTGTCAAATTGTTGCAATCAGGTCAGATCCCTTACGCCATTGCCTGAGATGATATTTTTCCTAGTATTTGCCTAAGAGTGAAAGACTTTCCAGTTAGTCATAGGAATCAGACTTCCTCTCCATACTTTCTAACCTAGGAAGGAAAAAAAAGAAGGAAAGAAAGAAGGAGCGAAAGGAAAAAAAGAAGAAGAGGAAGGGAAGTGAAGGAAAATGAGAGAAGGAAGGAGGAAGGAAGGAAGAAAGGGAAAAAGAAGGAAGGAAGGAAAAAAAAGGTGCTCTGTGGCTAAGTCCAGTAATGCAATTTCCCTTTTTGGCAAGTATAACTGACTAGATATCTGGAAAGACCATACAGTAGAAAACATCTAAAAGATGCTGAATAAAATGTTGAAAAACATTTTTAAACGCATAAACACACGTGAATATAAGGACCATTTTTAGTGGCCAGAGTGATGAGGAGGTTCAGAGCTGGCGAGGTGGGCAAACTTCATCTGGGTTTTTGTCCTGGGGGCAGGGTGGAGACAGGCAGTTAACCCCTATCAAGGGTAAGACCTGGAGGGTGGCTTTTTCTAGATCTCACAGTGGGATAAAAGAGAAATTCTGGAGTCTAATCCACTTCAGTGGATAAACCTGGAAAATAGCCCTTCACTAGAGCCACACTCTTCAACAGAGCTGTGCCGGTGGAAGGGCTCTGTCTTTGTACCTATGTGTGGGTGTCGAACACTTGAATGTTACTGGGATGACTGAAGAACTAAGATGTACATGTTATTTAATTTTTACTAATTTAAACTTAACTTTATTTATTATTTTTTTAAAAAGCTTTTATTTATTTATTTGACAGACAGAGATTACAAGTAGGCAGACAGGCAGGCAGAGAGAGGGGGGGGAAGCAGGCTCCCCGCTGAGCAGAGAGCCTGATGTGGGGCTCAATCCCAGGACCCTGAGATCATGACCTGAGCTGAAGGCAGAGGCTTTAACCCACCGAGCCACCCAGGCGCCCCTAAATTTAACTTTAAATGGCCACAAATTTAAGTAGTTAGTGGCTACCATACTGGGTAATTCAGCTCTAGAGTCTATAGAGCATGGGTGTGTGAACGACAGCCTACATGCCAGGTATAGCCTGCTACCTGACTTTCTAAAGTTTTATTGAAACCGAGTGTAGGGGAAGAAAAAAACTCTACCATCTTATATTCAGTGGCTGGGTTTTGTGAATTAAATTGACAAAAGGCAGATTAACAGGAGAAAAGAGTTTATTTAACATGCACCCGGGAGAGCTTCGCAAGAAGGAAGTGAAAACCCCAAAGAGCTGATCACGGGGCGGGGGGGCTGTAGAACATTTTAACAAAGAACAATAAATTGTGGAGAAATGACAAGGAAAAGGTGTTTGGGCTTTTAGGTATGGCAAATTGTGGGAAGGTGGAGAGATGGGGAAGTTAACGGAAGATAAGTGTTAGTGAGGTTTTTACGCAGACTCAAGTTGGTGTCATCCCAGTGATAAGAAAAGAGTCATCAGCTCTTCCTGGTACAGGAGAGGGTAAAGGGAACATCTTCACAAAGGGAAATTTATGCCTGGCTTTTGAACAGAAAGAAGTGCGGAGAGTTCTTTCTGCATTTGCTGTTTCTCAATACCTTTTAGCTCAGAATAATCTGTATGCAAAAGTGGCATAATTTGGGATGGTATGCAGGGATCCCTTTCAAAAACCACATCTGTTTCTTAATGCGTTGTCTGTGGCTGCTTTTGCAAAACAACGGCAGGGGTGAGTAGTTGGAATGGAGACCAAATGGGTCACAGAACAGAAAATATTTGGTATCTGGTCCTCCACAGTAAAAGTTACTGACCCCTGGTCTTGAATAATAGAATTGGGATAGATACTTGACTGACTTGGTCTTACTTCTGAGTGGAGGAAGGGATAAAGGAAAATAAAAAATTCAATCCCTACATTCAGAAAGCTCAAGAAAACTGAGACAGTTCCTCACTGGGATACATCACAGGAAAAAATCCAGAACCTCAAAGAAAAGAAAAGATCTTAAATGCTAAGAGATAGAGAGTAAAATATTGCCACTACATTTCATCAAATCTAAAAGGAACATTTTCTTTAATAATTTAAGGTATTTATATTCCTAATCTATGAACAAGAAAACATTGTGTCATAGTTTAATTGGCAGTGTTTTTTCTTTCTTAATAGAAAATAGAAAAGTGGTTATATGTTGACTCTGATGAAATATGGTGCCTCAGGGGGGGTTGTTGGGAGAGCCTTGTGGTGGGTATTAAGGAGGGCACGTATTGCATGGAGCACTGGTTGTGATGCATAAACAGTGAATCTTGGAACACTGAAAAAATTAAAAAAAAAAAAAAGAAAAATCCAGCATTTTCCAAAGTCTGACAAAAAAAAGAAAGAAATATGGTACCTCCAATTGGAATGGCATCTAGAGCTGGTTTCTCAGGTGCAGAAATCAGACAATAGTAGCAGAACATTCCTAGAAGCCAGGCACAGTCCTAGGTGGCTTTTAAACTGTCAATTAACTGAACCTTCACAAAATCTTATGAGGTAAGCTTTATTATTCTTTGGTCCGCTTTATAGGAAAGGGGACCTAAAGCAGAGTCAAGCAGATTCAGGTAGAATGGCTTTAGATTCAGTGGTTTTTAATTTTTTTTTTATTATAGTATCACTGAAACATAATGTTACATTAATTTCAGGTATACAACACAATGATCCAACTTCTCTATTATGCTATGCTCACCATGAGTGTAGCTATTGTCTGTCTCTATATGAGGCATTACAGTATGGACTATATTCTTTATGTTGTGCCTTTTATTCCAGTGACTTATTCATTTCATAAATGGAAGCCTGTATCTCCCACCCGCTTTCCCTCTGGCAACCATCAGTTTTTTGTCTGTATTTATAGGTCTGATTCTGCATTTTTTTTAAATTCAATTGTGTTGTTTTTCTGATTCTACATATAAGTGAAATCATGTGGTATTTGTGTTTCTCAGTCTGGATTATTTCTAAAATTTTTTTATAAGACTTTATTTATTTATTTGACAGACAGAGATCACAAGTAGGCAGAGAGGCAGGCGGGGAGTGGGGGGAAGCAGGCTCCCTGCTGAGCAGAGAGCCTGATACGGGGCTTGATCCCAGGACCCTGTGATCATGACCTGAGCTAAAGGCGGAGGCTTAACCCACTGAACCACCCAGGTGACCCACTCAGTCTGGATTATTTCACTTAGCATAATACCCCCTAGGTCCATCCATATTGTCACAATGCCAAAAAAACCCACAAAAAACAAAACAAACAAACAAACAAACAAACAAAAAAACCCCCTCATCCTTTTTTATGGGTGTGTAGTATTCTATTGTATATGTATACCACATCTTCCTTATCCATTCATCTACTGACAGGCACTTTCATATCTTTGATATGAAACAGGTTGCCTTCATATCTTGGCTATTGTAAATAATGCTAAAATAAACATAGGGGTGCATATATCTTTTCAAATTAGTGTTTTCATTTTCTTTGGGTAGACTCAGTGGTCTTAACAGCTGTGTGATAATGTCTCAGTGAGAAAGGGGAGATGGTAAGATCAAAGGACTGAGATAAAATTGCATACCCAGTGGAGTTACTTTTTAAGAATGAGGAAAGGCAAATGGAACCCACTAAGGAAACTTCTAGAAGATACACTTTACAAAGAAGGAAAATGATCTCATAAGGAAAGTCTCTGATGCCAAAAGAAATGGAGAACATGAAAACAGTAAAAATGAGAGAAAATGTACACAAACACAAGCTCTGTTAATAATGCCCAATTGGTAGTATTTAAAAGAGAACAAAATGAAACTAAAATACTGTCAAATAAGCGCAAATAAACTGGGAATGGAGTGAACAGACTTAAAACACTCTGAAGTCCTTTAATTATTTGGTGGAAGGATAAAAGTACTGGTATAATCTAAACTGTTTTCAGTAAGAGTTATCTGTAAAAATTTAAAGAATAACCATTTAAAAGTATAGAAATGAAGTATAGAATTTCTCAGCATATAGAAAAATGAAATGAGAAATGAAAAACAAGCCCAACAGAAGGAAAATAAATGAAAGGGAAAAAATAGAAAAAGAAAGCCAAATAAAAAGCACAAACATAATATGGCAGAAATAAGTAAAAATATCCATAATCATGATAAATGTGAGTGATATTCTCTATTTATTTAAAAATGCATGTCAGACTGAAAAAATAAAAATCTAGCCATAAAATGTTTACGAGACCCACCTAAAACATAAGAACACTGAAAGTTTGAAAAACAAGGGTGGAAAAATATACTAGGTATATGCTAACTAAAGGAAACCTGGTAATGTTACAGTAGTACCAGAAAAAAGATTTTAAGGAAAAATGCATTACTGGAGAACCAGAGGATGACTATTGATAAAATATTGCATTTCTAGAAAGATATATTAAACCTGGGTTCACCTAATAAATCGTTATTATACAGATAAGATTCTGAGTCCACGTTGTAATTAAATAAGAAATCAAACCTCAAGTGATATTTAATAAAATCATGATCTGCTTGGTAGGTTTAAGAACATACCTTTAAATAACTCACAGGACAAAGAAGAAATTGTAATGGAAATTATTTAGGACTGAAAAATAAGATACTACATACCAAAACTTGTGTGTTATAGCTAAACTAATATTTAGAGAGAAATATACAGCTTTAAATGTTTGCATTAAAATGAAAAGGGTAAAAACATAGACTTTTAGCTAATAGGAGAAAGTGAATACTAAGGAGTAGAAACTAATGGAGTAAAGAACAAAGATATAATAGACTAGATGAACAACATTAAGTTAATTTTTTGGAAAAGTTTTGAAAAATGGCAAAGTTCTGGTAAGACAGAATAAGAAAAAAGAGAAGGCATTAAAAAATCAACCAGGGGGGTACCTGGGTGGCTCAGTGGGTTAAAGCCTCTGCCTTTGGCTCAGGTCATGATCTCAGAGTCCTGAGATCGAGCCCTGCGTTGGGCTCTCTGCTTGGCAGGGAGCCTGCTTCCCTTCCTCTCTCTGCCTGCCTCTCTGCCTACTTGTGGTCTCTGTCTGTCAAATAAATAAATAAAATCTTAAAAAAAAAAATCAACCAGGAATGAAAGAGGACTTAATTACAAATAGAACCAAGATTTAAAAGATACTAAAATGGAATATAATGAATACTTCATGATAATATACCCGAAATCAGATGAAGTGGTAATAATTATAGAGGATATAAGTGACCAAAACTGATGCAAGATGAAATAGTAAACCCGAATCAATCTATGTTCATGAAAGACATGAATTCTTAGTTAAAAAATATTCATCCTTAAAGAAAATACCAGGCCTAGTTAATTTCATAAGGAGTTTGACTGAATGCTCAAGGAACTGGAAAGTCTAATCCCATATAAAGACTTTGAAAGGTTTACAATAAAACTATAAAAGCAATTAAGATGAATAAAAATTGGGATGGAAGAGTTATAAATATGATAATTGGCAGTTATACTACTGTCTGTATGTTAAATCCCACAGACTATACAGTGAAATTAGGAGAATTAGGAAAGCCTGGCAAGGATACTGGGTAAAAAATCTATGTACAAAAGTTGTTTTTATTTCTGCACACCAAAAATAACATTAGAAATTGATTAAAATAATAAATTTGAAATTTAGCAGTATAGTGATTGATAGCATGAACTCAGGCTCAAATTCCCTCCACCATTTCTAGTTATATGACTGTGGTGAAGTTATTTAACCTCTCAGTGCCCCATCTCTTTATTTGTAAAATAGGATAATGGGATAATAATTATACCTACCTGATATGTTTGTTAGAGGAGTAAACAAGTTAATGCTTAGAATGTTATTATATCATAGTCATTTGTATGTAACTTTATGTGAAAGGCAAGATTTAAAAATTTTTAGAAGAACACATACATGATTTCCACAGTTTGGAACGATTTTTCACACAAGACGTAAAAAGCACACACCAGAAATAGAAAGATTAATAAATTCAACCACATTAAAATTAAGAACTTATGTTCATCAAAAGGTACCATGAAGAAAGTGAATAGACAAGCCAAAGAGAAAAAATATTCCCAATAGATATAACCATAAAGGGTTAGTATTTTATATATATAAATAAACTTACAAACCAAGAAGAAGACAAAGAACCCAATAGAAAAATAACTGAAGATATATTTTGTACAAGAAGAAATATCAAAACTCATTGAACATATGGAAAATGCTCAACCTTATTAGCTATCAGAGAAATGCAAATTAAAATCACAACATAAAATTTTAAATCCCCCACCTTGGCAAAAATGGAAAGTATGACCATACCAGCTGTTGGGTCAATAGGAACTCTTATGCATTGCTGGTTGGGGGTATAACATAATCATTTTGGAAAAAAAATATGGCTTAACCTATTAAAGCTGAAGATATGATTACCTACTTAATCACTGGGCTTGCTGTTAAATTTTCAATCATATTTTTTGTAATTAATAATATAAAGTAGTCGAAGACCAGTGTGTTTGTATTTGGCTGACCACATGCCTGTCTGTCTATCTAGCTGGGCAGCCAAATGCTAATACTTTTTTTTTTTTAGTCCAATATTTTTGTTGGTACTGATAACTTACCTTTTCCTAGGAAAACTTTTTGATTTTACCCAACTTTTCTCATTTTATTTACTTATTTATTTATTTATTAAAGATTTTATTTATTAGACACATAGAGAGAGAAATCACAAGTAGGCAGAGAGGCAGGCAGAGAGAGAGGGGGAAGCAGGCTCTCCGCTGAGGAGAGAGCCTGACGCGGGACTTGATCCCAGGACCCTGAGATCATGACCTGATACGAAGGCAGAGGCTTAACCCACTGAGCCACCCAGGTGCCCCAGTTTTCTCATTTATTTACCAGATAATTGAACAAATAGTCTTTAACAATTGCTTTAATGTTCTTTTTATTTGGAATAAGCTTTCCTTTCTTATTTCCAACTTAGAGATTTTTTTCCCCCTCATATTGTTATTAAGTGATGCATTCAGTAAGTATATATTGAATGCTTAGCATACTGTGATCGCAGATGTTCAGAATTCTGTGGAATTTATTGTCTAGTGGGAGGAGAAGGACATTAACCAGGTAAACATAGATAATGTAATTTCAAACCCTGATCAGTATCAATAACAAAACCTAAGTGGGGCAAAAGAATAGCAAATAAAGTGGAAGGGAAGCTATTTTTTTAAAATTGAAGTATAATTGACATATTATATTAGTTTCAGGTATATAATGATTAGATACTTATATATTGTGAAATGATCACCGTAAGAAGTCTAGTTAACATCTGTGACTGTACATAGTTACAAAAATACTTTTTTTTCTTGTGATGAGAACTTTTAAGATTCACTCTCTGTGTATTACATCCCCGTGTAAAACTTAAAAAATATATTTTGCGGTGCCTGGGCAGCTCAGTTGGTTAAGTGTTAGACTCTTGATCTCAGCTCAGGTCTTGATCTCAGGGTTGTGAGTTCAAGCCCTGCACTGGGCTCCATGCTGAGCATGGAGCTTATTTAAAAAAAAAAAAAAAAAGACTTATTTATCTTATAACTGGAAATTTGTACTTTTTGACCAATTTTGCCCACTCCCCACCCTTCTGCCCCTGGCAACCACCAGTCTGTGTCCTCTGTATCTATAAACTTGGGTTTAAAAAAAAATTCCATGTGTAAGTGAGATCATATGGTATTTGTCTTTCTCTGTCTGGCTTGCTTCATTTAGCACAATATCTACAAGTTCCATCCATGTTCCTGCAAATGGCAAGATTTCATTTTTTTCAATCACTGAGTAATATTCCAATATGTGCGTATCTATCTATCTATCATCTGTCTATCACATTTTCTTTATCCATTCATCCATCATTGGACACTTAGGTTGTTTCCATGTCTTGGCTATTGTAAATAGTGCTACCACAAACACGGGTTGAATATATCTTCTCGAGTTAGTGTTTTCAGTTTTTTGGATAAATACCTAGAAGTGGAATTGCACAATCATAGAGTAGCTCTATTTTTAACTTTTTGAGGAAACCCCTTACTGTTTTTCATAGTGGCTGTACCAATTTACATTTCCACCAACAGTGCACAAAGATTCCCTTTTCTCCACATCCTTGCCGGCATTGTGGTTTTGATCTGCAGTTCCCTGATGACTGGGGATGTTGAGCATCTTTTCATGTATCTGTTGGTCATCTGTATATCTTCATTGGAAAAGGTCTATTTAGATCCTCTGCCCAGTTTTTAATTGGATTGTTTGTTTTCTGTTATGGAGTTGTATGAGTCCTTTATATATTTTGGATGTTAGCCTGTTTTCAGATGTATGATTTGCAAATATTTTCTTCTGTTCAGTAGTTTGCCTTTTCATTTTGATGATGGTTTCCCTTGCTGTGCCAGAGGGGAAGCGATTTTTGATAATGAGGGCATCTATCAGGAGGTTTCCTTTTTTACCATTTATAACCTTTTTTTTTTGGCTTGATACTTAATGGTATCTTTACTTGATACTTAATGGACACATAAAGGATTAGGCCAGTCATACTTTTTTCCTGGATTATATACTTCATTGTTATGATGTGGTTTTGTGTCATTTTAATGCCTTTTAAGCTTTAAATTCAACCAGTTTTATCATCTTAATAGGGAGGGCCCTGGTTTGTTTTCATTGCTGCTGGCTGGTTCCTGGTACACATCTGTCCTGTCTCTTCCAGCCTTTCTGAGTTGCTTTGCTGAAGACCATCCTCATTCATGTAGCACATGGTAATTTTTTACCCAACTGGGTAAATTTTTACCCAATCAAATGCATCTCATTTACATATATTATTATAACATACACTTGTTCTTACTTCCAACCTCTTTTTCTATTTTGTGTTTCTTTGAATGGATATTTAATTTTTCTGTGTTTTGCTAAATGACATGTTCTCTTTGATTTTTCTTTCTTCTAGTAATTGGGAAAGTGTCCTCTTTGCCTCTGTGTGAGGCCACATGGAGGACTGGAGGGCCTTCAGAGCTCACTTTCTGAAGGCTGGTGCATCACAGGCTGGTGGGAGGGGAGGGGGCAGCAGGCTGCTGTGGACACACCACGGACTGCCTGCCAGTCCAGCCATGGTCCGATTGAGCTTCTCGATCAGGGAACCCGTTCCCATCTGATTCCCTATGAAATGTCCAGAGCTCAGGAGCCTCTGCTAACAGGCACTGTGGTGGCTGGTGCAGTAAGTGGAGGGAGGAATTGCCCATGGAATATGGGGTTGTGAGGGACAGACTGAGGAAAGAAACGCCATGGTTATGGGGTCATGGTTGGCAGGCAGAGGGAAGAAATGCCCAGGGAATATGAGGTCATGATAGTGTGATCTAGGTTGGGAAGAAACAAGGGGGTTGGGAATCAAGGCAGAGGGTGTTGTGAAGGGATAGCCCATACTCAATGATTGCTCCTTTGAAACTAGACACTGGGGGAGGATAATCACACCAGAAGGGTGGAGTAGAAGCTGTGGACTTGCAGTCATCCCCTGCCCCATGGGGTGAGGCTGTGCCCCCTGTGAGCTATTTTCTGGACATGGTATAAGCATAGAGCAGGAGCTCCAGAGCTGCAAGGGACCTGCCCTGGAACAGGCTGTGTTGGCAGCTGCCAAAGGGAGAAGGTGCCAGAAGCTACTTCCAGGGACACGGCTAAGGAAAACCAACTAAAAAGAATGAATGACTGAAAGAAAAAAAGGAAGATCAGAAGAAATCAATGGAAGTAAGTAAGGAAAGTTGCTTCCTATGTGATAGTGTTACATGTATTATCTTACTTATTCCTCATAATAATCCTCGTTTGTTGCCCTCATTTTAAAGATGAGGAAAGAGGTGTCACAAGGGTAGGTCATGGTGACATTATGGGAATCGAACCCTGGCAGGTGGCACATCTCTCAGCTCTGCTGCCTATAAAACAGGTAATGAACGAGGCGAGTGGGATAGAGAATAAGATGTATAACATAAGTAATTTATTGATTGTACAAAGAATCATAAGGTAATTGTGATCTGAATGATCTATCACGGATTCATCTATGCTGTTAGAAAACAGGACAGGGGTTACCCTTGGGAATGCAGGGACTAGGAGGGCATCCCAGAGGCTTCTGTGGCACTATTCATTCTGTCTCTTGAGCTGGGTGCTGGTTACATGGCCCGAGACATGGGGAAGCTCAGATTATTTAAATGTGAAGTCTTAGTGGCAGGCATGGTGTCTTTGGGCAGTTGAGATTATGGCTGATGCAATTAGTAGAGTCATAGAATGTGTCACTGAGTTAATGGAGGCAGTGTTCCTGGAACGTGAGCACAGTTTTCAACTTTCAAGATCTCTTGCCATGGATGAGAGAATCTGTTAGAACTCTCCAAGCTCCGTGGGACTAGAGACATTCGAACGCTAAAAGCAAGGCAGGTTGTTGCGCTGGTTCTGAGACACAGCTGCCAAGAGGCTCATCCAGCTGGCTTCGCACAGGCTGGGATCGGAGAGTCGTCCATGCACAAGGACTTCTGGACACAGATGCCTTGGCTTCAGTCTTTGGTTCAAACAAAAGGCATTTTTGTAAGCCTCTGTCTTCTTGCCCAGCTTTGAGTAAGTGCAGCTCTAACTCTGCGAGTTGCTTTTGGCTCTGGCCAAATTCGGCTGTTTGGAGATTTGTTTTGTTTCTTTTTGATGCTCTGTAAGTCAACAATCACAACATACACCAAGGAGAGAACATGTGGTGAAGACAATGAAAACCAGATCCATGGCTGCCAAATAAAGAGGTGAAAAGCCAAAACCTTCTAGTTACATAAGAGCACAGTTCAGGGTGTGCCCCTCCAAGACAGAATGCTCTCTGGCCCGGTGGTGGAATTCCTCATGGGCGAGTGCCTCTCTATATCTGGGTTCAATAAAGATAATTCACTTCATCTAGTGTAAGCTTCAAGTATTCTGTGGCTTTTTTCCCAAGATCTTTCACCTACTTTTTAAGTGCAGCTGAGTGTGGATTTAGGGCTGGGCTGGAAGAAATGATGAAAAGTTGGCGATTTGGGGCTTTATGTTCCAAAAGCCATCTGCATCTCCCCATCGCAAGGCGGGCTTCTGAAATCCTTTTTAGTCATAAAAAAATCTCATGAAATTCCACAAACAAAAGAAGACATGAAACCCTACCTCCCACAGAATCTGCTTCGCCAGGTGGATAGATGTTGGCATTCCAGTGATTTGAAAGCATTGCCAATCTGTAAGGCTGATTTGCATTTACAGACGGAGGCAGGAGCTCTCCAGTCTGTCACTCAGGCTTACAGTCATCAGTGAAAAATTTGAGTGAGAGTCCCTTTGACATTAGAACACAGGACGGAAACACGTATTTCTGACTTCTTATAATCTGGCTGATGGTTCCAGTGGAGCAAGTGAGGCTACTAAGAAATGATTTATCCTCATGAGGTGGATGACACACTTTCACAGTTAATATAGCATCTAAAAACAAAACAAAAAACCCCAGCCTGGTGGGGTGGAAACAACAGAATATTCCTTCCTAACATCCTTAATTATTTTAAATTATATATCCATATGTTTATGTATTAGACATAACTATATATCATTTTTTTCCCCCTGAAGATTGTTAGTTCCCTGAGGATGAGGCCTCTTCTTCTCCCTCTCTATTTCTGTTTCCCAGCTCTAAAACAATGCTTGGAAGATTGTAGCTGTGTAATTTATCTAGTCATTTGCTTATTTAACCAAGATTTATTGAGTGTCCACTATAGCCTGAGTACTGTTCTAAAGGATATCATAGTGAACAGAAGGTACAAAAATTCCTATCCTTGCAAAGTTTAAACGTGAAAGAGATGAGAAAAACCCCTCCCTCTTGTTCTCTATCAACCGCCCCCCCCAAAAAAAAGGAAGAAAGAAAGAATGTAAGAAATCAGGCAAATAATAAGGTAGGGAAGAAGGCTATAGATTATGTCAATATATATACTTACATAATGTGGAGGAATGTGGGGAGGTATTGTTGGAATTTATATAGAGCTGTCTAGGGAAGTTTTCACTGAGAAGATGCCATTGTGTAGGATTATCAAGGAGGTATGGATTTGTGGGGGGGAAAGCATTCTAGCTACAGGAAACCTCAAGTGCAAATGACTTGCAGTGGAAGCATACCCCAAATTCAAAGACCAGCTCAGAGGTCAATATCCTAGAGCAGTAGGATCAAGAGGAGCCAGAGATAATAGATGAGGTTGGAGAAGAATGGAGACTAGATCGTGGGGGGGTCTTGTGGCCATTTGATATTACTGGCTTTTTTTCTGAATAAAATGGAGAGCCAAGGGAGGATTTTGAGCTGAGGGGTAACTTGAACTGACTTGAGTCTAATGGGATCACTCTGGCTGAAAATACATTAAAAGGCAGCAAGAATCAAAACAGATAGACCAGTAAGAGGCTATTGTGATGGTCCAGGAAAGAGATGATTGGGACGTGGACCTGAGGTCATTGGTGGAGGTGATGAGACATGGTATGATTCTAGATATATTTTGATGTAAAACCAATAGGCTTTTCAAGGGATCAGATGTGGTGTGAAAGAGACAGAGGAGTCAAGGATGCTTCCAAGACGTTTGATCTAAGCAACTGGGGAAATGGAATTACCACTTATGGGAATGGGGCATCTGTATGAGAGGTCAATTATAATGGTAGGAGGGTTATATTGGATTCTAGAATACCCTAGAAGTTACTGGATAATTTACTGGATATTTCCAAATTTCTCCCCCACATGGTTGTCTAAATTATAATTCCACCAGCAGGGTATGAACATTTCCATTTCTGTACTTTTTCTCCAAGGATTGCTGAACTGATGGCTATAAGGGATATTATATAGTCATTTCAAATTGTGTTTCCCTGATTGTCAGTGAGTTTGAAGCCAGTTTCTACATTTATTGACCTTTTGGATTTCTTCTTTTTTGAATTGCCTATATTCATATCCTTTGCCCATATTTTCTATTTTTATTTTTCTTATTTGTAAGAACCCTTTATATACTCTCTATACGTCTCTTCTAACTGTTACAAATGTCTTCTCTCAGTCTTGGGTTGATTTTAAATGTTAGTTTTGCTATCTTTAGTTGTAGAGATTTGTAAACTTTAATGTAGTCCAATTCTTTCATCTTTGTCATTATGTTCATGATTTTTGCATCTAGTTTTAAAAATTCTCACTTTCCCTGATGTCACAAAGACATGTGCATATATTTTCTTCCAGAAGTTTTCAGTTTTGTCTTTAACATTTGACTTTAATTTACTTACTTAACAAACACTTCAATGTGCCAGATACTATTTTAAGTGCTTTACATATAATTACCTCACTTAATCTTCATGACAGCCATAGGAGTTATGTGCCATTATTATTATTCCCATTTTACAGATGAGGAAGCTGGGGGTTGGGGAAATTAAGCAATTTGCTAAAGATCACAAGTGGTGGAATCTTTAGTCTATCTGAAATTAATTGGTATAGTGTGAGATAATTTTTCTTTCTCCATACACACAGCTGGTTTTCATGGTACCATTTATTAAATAGCCCATTCTTTCTCAGCTGATTTATAATGCCATATCTATTATATTTCAAGTTCCCATAAATGTAAAGGCCTATTTATGGGCTATTTTGTTAAATTAGTCCCTTGGTGAATGCCATACTATTTTAATCACAAGAGCTTTTTCATAAGTCTTGATATTTGATATGGTACATCAATTTTCATCTTATTCTTTATATTCTTTGACTTCAAAATTGTCTTGGTTATTTTGTACCCTTACTCTTTCAAATGATCTGTAAGATCACTCCAACAAGTTCCATGAAAATTCTGTTTGGAATTTTGATGGGAATTTCATTGCACATGTGAATTATTCAAGTGAAAATTGACATCTACATGATATCAAAGTCTTTACAACCATAACTATGGTGTCCAATCCAGCTTATTACGTCTTCTTTTATGTCTTTCAAAAAAGCTTAAAAAACTTCTCCGTATGGATTTGCATCTCTTCTGTTGGATTTTTCAGCAGAAAAATTGTAAATGTAAATTGCTATTGTAAATGCAACCTTCTTTCTTCAAATGCATTTTCTATTTGGTTGTCCACAGCGAATATTTATTTGTATGCATATAAGTCTTATAACCACTTTTTTCTTAGTGGTCTTAATAGTTTTCCTAAAAACACTCTTGGGTTTGGGGGAGTTGCTCTGGCCTTATGCTGCATGGTCTCTTCTATGGGTCTTTGGCATTTGCTACTCCCTTTCTCTATAAATCTCTCCCCTACTTTACCACTCCCAGCCAATAAGCCCCTTTCTTTCCATTGACCCATAAGCTCAATATTTATTTTGCTAAAAAATAAATCCCAACCTCCCTGATATGGACACTACCATTAGCATTGGGGGTTTACCACAGAGGCTTGAGAAAGTAGTCTGTGTTGGTATAAACAAGATGGATAAATGAGTCCCAACCTAAACCAAACACAAGTACAACAAAATAAAAATTAAAAACATGGCTTCTTTAAACAACAGAGCAGTGAGTGACAATGATCCTCAGGAAATATTTCATAATGGATTTTTAGAAATGATTGTAAGCCACAACAAAATGAAGCCATAATTATCAGTTGCTTTAGTAGGTATCAAATGACCATAAGACTAGGTTATTTTAAATGAGTCAGTTATTCATTTGACAGGATCACTGGTCTGGGAGAGTTGGATTTTGTTTGGGTATTTGAGGTTCAAGACATCAACAGGGACCCTGTTCACTGCTTCAGTTAACCATTTTAGTCACTTTCATGATAACCAACATGAAGCACACATTTTACACTGGCTATCCCTTGCTAAATAATCAACTCAAAGTTAGATTTGTGTATACCTGAATAAGTGAAACTCTCTGAGGATTGATATTATGTAGGAGGGAAACTATTCAGAGGTATTTTAGTGAGACAGTTGATGGCTTCATGCCTTAATGTGGGGTTGATTCAAAATTGACAGAACTAGGAAATATGTTGGAATACAGTCCAAGATTGAAAAGGAATGTCTGTGGCAGTTGGCATGTGGAAGCAATTAATTGCATCTTGTCCAAGTGGAGGCCAACATGTAGAAAGAAGAACCGTCCAATTATGAGGACATACTGTGACTAAGTTGCTTTGTAAAGCTGTGGATTCATGGGGCATGTTCAGGATGAGGCAGAGGCATTGCTTGTAGTTACAGTTGTATGATATGTACTGTCATTTTTAGCCATCACATTCTCTTCTTTATGAGATTATTACTAAGAGACCCAGAGGAAGATATACCTTGCCCCACTTCAGCCCCGGTTTCACAGGCCCATAGACTGCTGTGGCCTTTGTTTCCTGCTGTGTAACAATACCCTTCCCAGTAAAGGAGTTTCTTTTCAGCATGCTCTTAGCAAATTTGTTCATACAATGGCAAAGGATGAAGTCAATAGCCAGAAGACCTGGCTGCCAGGACCTGTGATCTTGAGTGTGTTGATCCTCAGTTTCCATGTGTAAAGAAATGAATAATAACTACCCATGGTGTTACTGGGAGGATTCAGTGAGATTATGTATATAAAACCTATGGTGATGACAATTATGACAGCCATGAGATGCCAGAAATATTCTCATTGGTGCTTTTGTCTGATAGTTAATAATGATTTGTTTTGGGGCACCTGGGTGCCTCAGTGGGTTAAGCCTCTGCCTTCAGCTCAGGTCGTGATCTCAGGGTCCTGGGATCGAGCCCTGCATCGGGCTCTCTGCTCAGTGGGGAGCCTGCTTCCCCTTCTCTCTCTGCCTACTTGTGATCTCTCTCTCTGTGTCAAATAAATAAATAAAATCTTTAAAAAATTAATAATGATTTGTTTCAAATTTTTAGGACTCCCAACAGCTACATAGATATAAAAATGATCAAAGAAACTCATAGTTTTATGTTGGGTATTTTCAAAGGTAAGATAGATGTCTGTTAAGCATTTTGTGTAGCTACAAGGGGAAGAGAGTCAATGATTCTAGATCTTTACCCCATGTATAAATGTTAAATAGCTATGAAAAGGGAAATGCCAACCTGCTTGTGGCTCTCCAAGCCCTCAAATTCATGGGTCCTGAAATGCGTGAGTCTTTTTACTATTCCCTGGGCTTTAGAACAGCTCCCTCCACGGGGACAGTAGGTATCCTCCAAACCTGACCTCTGCAGTTGTTCACATGTCCTTATGCTCATACCTTAGCAGACACCACTGCAGCTTATGTATCTGCATCATTGCAACCCCTGCATTTGCTGAGGTGGCTGGAAAATGTCCTGGTGGTTACTAGGTGAGAGGAAGGGTGGAAAAATCTACTGTTCTATTTGTAGCCACCTTCACATACACACTGCAGACTCTTAAGGAGATGACCAGAGCATTAGTCAAGATTTGACCAAGGCAAGTTTCTCTTTCAACGTGCTCATGACAGTATTCCCGTGCCTATAGTCTATTTCAGAATTGGAAATAATAAATTACAGGTCTCAGTTTAATTCAACATTCAAACATTTATGGAGTGTTTACCATGCTCTAGGTTCTGTGCTGAATTTGGAATTAAAAAAAAACAATATTTCTACCAATCAGAATCTGGTGGAAGGGCAGACACACACACGGAATTTAAAAAAACAGTATTTTTACCAATCAGAATCTGGTGGAAGGGCAGACATACACACACTACACTATCACACATACAAAAAAATGCATGTGTTCTACAGGTCACAATACAGATGTGGTATGGGTAATATGCGATACGCTGAGCAACGTTGTATTATAATGAGTAGGAACAAACTGAGTTCAAATCCTGGCTCTGCATGTGAATTTGGGCAAGTTGGTTAGTCTCTCTATGTCTTAGTTCTTCATACACATTCCTCTCCACACACACATCCCACACACACCATACACACACATACCTCACACGCTCCCACGCACTCTCCCCACACAACACACACACACCGCACATGCACACATACCACACCCACACACACACCCCTTCCAAACACACCACACATATACAAACACCCCTCATACGTATAGCACATGCATACATACAGCACACACACACACATATACATCCCACACATAGAGTAAGAAAGTTCAAGAAGACAAAGTCAGTGTGAGAGATTATGAGGACCTAGGCTAGAGGTAGTGGAGCTAGAGGGAAGCCAAGTAATAGTCATAAGTTATAATTATACTATGTGTATCATCGCATTCAATAATAGTTACTGAAGGTCACCTGTACAGAAATGAAGGAAAACAATGGGCATTGTGAATCTATGAGTAAGAATTGTCCAGACAAGGAGTGGGGTAATGTTCTTGGACCAAGAACTGGGACTATCTCCTTGCTGCTAAGTCATCATAACTATTGTCAGCCCTGAACATGGCTGCCAATCCAAGAGTTTCTTTTTCTTTCTTTTTTTCTTTTTTAATTTAATTAAAAAAAATTTTTTTATAAACATATAATGTATTTTTATCCCCAGGGGTACAGGTCTGTGAATCGCCAGGTTTACACACTTCACAGCACTCACCATAGCACATACCCTCCCCAATGTCCATAACCCCATGCCCCTCTCCCCACCCCCTCCCCCCATCAACCCTCAGTTTGTTTTGTGAGATTAAGAGTCACTTATGGTTTGTCTCCCTCCCGATCCCATCCTGTTTCATTTATTCTTTTCCTACACCCCAAACCCCCCATGTTGCATCTCCACTTCCCAAGAGTTTCTTTTGATAGGCAAAGCCTATATTCCTCAGAATACCCTGAATTCACCTATCTGCCAGGTTAACCTACAGGAAAAAGGGAGAGTTGGAATTGGGCTGTCAGTCATAAGTTCTTGGACTGGAGATGAGTCAATAGAATCACAGCTATTTTATTTTATTTTTCTTTTCAAAGATTTGATTTATTTATTTGGCAGAGAGCCAGAGAGAGAGCACAAGGGGTGGGGCAGTCAGAGGAAGAGGGAGAAGCAGGCTCACTGCTGGGCAAGGAGTCCAATGCATGGCTCAATCCCAGGACCCTGGGATCACGACCCAAGACAAAGGCAGACGATAAACCAACTGAGCCACCCAGCTGCACTGATCACAGTTATTTTAACAGTGGTAACACATGAGATTGTGATGAGAAAAGGGCACCCAAGGGAGACATGCCAGTGCTCTGAGTAACCAGGGAAAGAATGTTTCCCTGAAAATTATTTTATTTTTACTTTTTTTTTTTTTAAGATTTTATTTATTTATTTGACAGAGAGAAATCACAAGTAGGCAGGGAGGCAGGCAGAGAGAGAGGAGGAAGCAGGCTCCCTGCTGAGCAGAAAGCCCGATGTGGGGCTTGAACCCAGGACCTGGGATCATGACCTGAGCCGAAGGCAGTGGCCTAACCCACTGAGCCACCCAGGCGCCCCTTATTTTTACTTTTTGACTTAATTTAATTTAATTTTTAAAGAGAGAGAGAGAGAGCAGGTGGGGGGCAGGGGAGAAAGGGATAGAGAATCTTAAGCTGGCTCCATGCCCAGTGTGGAGCCTGACATGGGGCTCAATTTCATGACCATCAGATCATTACCTGAGTCAAAATTAAGAGTCATATGCTTAACTGGCTGAGCCACCCAGGTGCCCCCTGAAAATAATTTTATATCAGAACTGAAAATAGTTTTAGAAGATGAAGTGCCGGGAAAGTTACAGGAAAGCATGGCCTCTCTCAAGCTGATGAAGGGAGAATGCGGAAAATGAAGGTAGAGGAGCTGTGGGAGTGGCTGGAACAAGGACAGCGTGCAGCCAGGATTGGTCATGTCTATGCAGGATAAACATTCTGCGGTCACAGAGATAAAGAGGGCACACTTGAGCTTCATCATTTTCTCCCCAACTGCTAGCATGGGGCCTGTGCCTAATAAAGGATTGTCGACTGCATCCCACAATTACTTCTCCTGTCGTAAACTGGAACTTTGGCAGGTGCATAAAAGAGAGCTGATTTGCAACACAATCCATTCTTTTTTTTTTTTTTTCTTCCCATCCCTGGCATTCTTTTCATAACCCCTCCTTGAAATAGTGTGGGTTTTTTTTTTTTTTGGGGTTTTTTTTTGTTTGTTTTTAGTGGTTTATAGTCTTTGTTTTAGGTCTGTGTTTGTTTTTGCTGTTCATCTTCAAAGGAGAATTGGCAGACAGCGCTCTCTGGTTATTTCCTGATAGAATATCCACAATCCAGCAGATAGTCTTGTTCCTCTATTTTGGAAGCAGAAGCTCCCAGGGTTTTGTGTTTTCCACAGTGGTGTCAGGTGAAGCTTAATGGCTCAGAACCATTGGCAATCAATCCACAGTGGGAGCAAAACCTGCTTCCCAAACCCTGTACAAGTGGACTACTCACTTCACCCGTGTAACCATCACCCTCCAATTCACCTTTCAGTTACCTAAAATTAACTCATTGACGAGACCCTGGGCCAACAGTTTAGTTTGCTTCTTCAGGGCCAGATGTCTTCAGTGGGAGAGAATGGGACAATGGCGTACCTGTTCACGGAGCGTCCTGCTTCCCAGCATCTCCCAGACGCACTAAGCCTTCCTTTCCATCTGGAAGCTGGCCCTCAGTCTACTTGCACCCACTGTCCACTGCGGAGAACACACAGGGTGGGATTCTGGCTCCAGCTTCTCTCTGGGGGGTGGGGGGTTTCCTTCAGCCTCAACAAAGGGCGCCTTCTGCAGAATTCCCCAGACAGTGTTAGGGAGTGTCCTCTTTTTAAAGAAAAATGTGCTATTATGCAGACATATGCCAAGTATTCAATTATTTTACTGATTATGAGTTATACTACAGCCGGCCTGGTTGGTAAGCAATTGGCTTAACATCAAAAGGAAAAAGGGAGATGGCAAATGAGATTTTCAAGGCAGGATACTGAATTTTAATAAAAATCTAAAGAGTGTCACAAAAAGCTATACTTAAAAAAAAAATGCTATTTTTTCCTGACACATTCCACCCATACAACTTTTTTCCTCTGGCTTCCATCTGCCTAGATAGAGATCCTCTCACAGAGCTGAGAAGAATCCTGCCATTAAGGTTATTAACAATGAGTCTTGAGTGGGCGCTGATGAAGACAGCAAAAAAGGGAGATTTGCATTTTCTGTCGTAGAGGATTGTAGAAAGAGGGGGCCAGGAGGGAGGAGAGAAGCAGATGTGCACACTGATGTTCGTTCCCGGATTTGCCCGAGGCAGCAGATATGCTGGAAAGCAGAGAGCAGGGAAGGGGGCAGCGGCCTGCTTCTGCCCTGCTCCCTGCTTGGGGAGCAAATGCCATGTAAGGGAAAGTCAGCCAGAGAAGGTTCTCCTTGGAGTCTCTGTTCAACCATGGGCTCCTGCTTGTAGGGGACACTGAGTTGAAAGTCAGGAGTCCTGAGACAGGGTTCATCCTGATGAGAAAACAGTTACTCACATCAGAGGCTGCGGCGCTATCTGGCACAGGTGAGACAGGGCATGAGGCAGCATCACGGGGCAGTTAGGTGGTTAGCTGATTCAGCAGAGAGGGAATGCTGGGCTCCACTGAGCTAAGGAAGGATAGACTTCCATGTGTAGCTGGTTCCTAGTACTGGGTCAACATGTTTCACGCACTAGAAATGTTGCTTGGCACCCGGGCGTGGGATGTGGAACTCATTGCCTGCCATCTACTGCCATAAGACTATGTGATTCCTCTTCACATTCATCCAGAAACTGTATTGGAGAGAAGTCAGGGAGGGATGGTGGGAAAAAGAGAGAATGAATAGTTACCCTTATAAAGCATTATTACTCTGAGGGAGGCTGACACTCTGGAGTGAAAAAAAATGGGCACCTTCTGACTGATGAACCAGGTCCGTAACTTACTGGCCCTTCTGTGCTTTACATAGTATCCATTTATTTTGCCTATTTTCTCCAACATTTTGAGAAAACAGTAAAGGACAAACTGAAAAAAGTGCCAATTGTTAGAAACTTTCCAGAAGCTTCTTTTGACAGATTCCCTCTTTGTGCCTTGTCTCTCCAACAATACTTCCTGGAGGTAGAAGAAATACTCTCAGAGTCACCTTCAGGGCTCTGGTGGAGCCGGACATACTAGTGGGCAGTGTCCTTGGACATGAACAGCATGCTCGTTTGCTCATTCATATAGTGAACACCTCCTGCTTCCTTCTTCCTGGGGCATAACATGAGGGCCATGGAGTGGCCTTTTCTCTCTCGCTCTCCTATCATCTGCTCACATAACAGATGTGATAACCAGAACCAAAGCCCGCAGCCCTAGATCAAGCCTGACTGTCTGATGTATCTTGGTCCCTTCCTCTGCTCTGGGGGGGGACCTGGAGTGAGGGGAGGACAAGGAATGTGTCTGAAGATAATGCGGCGGGACAGTATGAGCCTTGGTTGTTGCTGCTCTGGATATAGGAAGAAAAGAGACATAGATATGGTGGGTTCTGACACCCAGGCTTCCCAAATTTCCACAAGGATCTGCAGCTAATTTGTTCCCTTAATTACTAAGATCTGTGCAGGGGCTGCCTCATCTACTCAGTCCCAGAAACAATTATTGAATCCTTAGCATGCCCCACACAACATGCTAATAGCATCAAGATAAATGAGACTCATTCCCTGTTTTCAAGATGCTTGTAGTCAAGTGTGGAGAACAAAAGCTGAACTATCTTAATTAGTGCCCCAATAAAAGACATTACAGTGGTAGAAGGAGGAGATGATTGGCTCTAGAGAAGGATAACTTAACATATTAATATCAAAACATTAGGTAGGTGGTTGGGTGGCCAGGTCCTTCATCAAAATTTTTCATACATTTATTTTGGGGGGGGCATTTAAAATCAGAATATTTTTGATGTATAAAACCTAATAAACTTCCCCAGCACTTAGACACTGTGACTGTTGTATATTCATAAATATGCTCAGAATAGTACATTTATGATGCCAAAAGAGAGACATGCTGAATTTATTGAGCAAACTAAAGAGAAAGAGAAGTTTCTGAGGGTATTTTTTTTAAATGTATTCTTTTTTTTTTTTTTTTAAGATTTTTATTTGTTTATTTCACAGACAGATCACAAGTAGGCAGAGAGGCAGGCAGAGAGAGAGAGAGAGAGAGAGGAGGAGGCAGGCTCCCTGCTGAGCAGAGAGCCAGATGCGGGACTCCATCCCAGGATCCTGGGATCGAGCCTGGTGTTGGGGCTCTCTGCTCTGTCCAGAGCCCGCCCCACTCGCCCTCTGAGGGTATTTTTTAAACTACCTGGCATTGGGGTGCCTGGGTGGCTCAGTGGGTTAAAGCCTCTGTCTTCGGCTCAGGTCATGATCCCAGGGTCCTGGGATCGAGCCTGGTGTTGGGGCTCTCTGCTCAGTAGGGAGCCTGCTTCCCTTCCTCTCTCTGCCTGCCTCTCTGCCTACTTGTGATCTCTGTCAGATAAAAAATAAATAAAATCTTAAAAAAAATCTAAAAAATCCCAAACCACCTGGCATTAAGTGCTAAGCATGCTAAATACGAGGAAACAGGATAAAATAAATATTTTTGACCAAAAAAACCTTTTAAATTTTGTATTTGATATACCTTATTTCTTTTTTGTATCAGGTGTTTTTTATTAATCCAAGAATTATTTTTATGATTTTTAAAGTGGATGAGGAAACTATGTAAAAAATAGTTACTCCTCACTGAGGACTGACCTCTGTGTTAAGTGCTCATTCCAAGAACAGGAAGCATTTGAAGAGAGACTTGAGAAGGAGGAGAAGTGTTTTTGAGGCTAACAGCAGAGGAGGAGGTGGCCTGGCCTCGCACAGTGGGGCATGTCTGCCCTTGTTCTCTTGTCTGCAGGGATAAGAGGGGAAGCATCTGGCGAGGCTGCTAGGGGCAAAGGAGTGCTGAGTTTCTGTCAGCTGCGTTATGGGGAGGGGGTCTCCAAGTCTGAGAAAGGTGCACCAGGAATCAGGTACACCAAAACTGATCTGCATGACCAGTGGTCACAGCAAAGCCAGGCTCTTACCCCAAGGGAGGGTAATCTTAAATCCAGCTGGTTTTAAATCATTTCCTAATCCAAGGGCAGTACAGTTCAGGGAAGTTCAACAGGAAGTGACAGGAGTAACACAGAAGCCAGCAAATGCAACCTGCATATAACAGCTTTGCTCAGTCCCTGCCATTTAGGAGACGGGCATCCTGAGGGAGAAGGAGCACGGCATCTCAGGAAGAACTTGTGGTTCGGTGTGACCAGAGAGGGTTCTAGAGAGCGAGAGGTGGTGGTAGTGAGGGAGGAGTAGGGCCTCACAAGAGCTGAACGCATAGGAACTTGAATTGTTCTTTTTGCTGTAGACGATAGGAGCCTGGTAGATTTTTAGCAGGGAGGCTTTGTTTCTGCTTTAGAAACAGAGGGAAAGGCTCAAAAATCCTGGAATTATGATATCAGAGCTGAAGTGGTATCAGGCTTCCCTGACTGCTAGAGCTCTCCCTGTATAACAATTAACTTGTTAACATAATCAAACCCTGTATTTAAAAGCAAATCCAAACAAAACAAAGCCGAACAATACAACCACAAAACCCTTCCTGTTACTCGACTGTGGTTGAACATCCTATTTCTAACAGAAGCATCTGAGTTATTGGCAGCACAGCTTCTTGATTCTATCCCTATAGCAGGCCCGAGTTCTTACCATGAAAGAATCCTTCTAGAATGATAATCTGATGAACGATTTTTCCTTTACTCCTTAGGCTCTACTGACCCAAGGCAAAAATGTGGTATTGGTGACATTTATCTTTCACTCTTCCTATAAGACAATATGAATTAAATAACTTATTTAATTGTAAAAGAAAGTTTTAATAAAAACAAATTAAAAATGTTGACATAGAATGAAAATGACTTAGGCTTACAGGTAACTGGTCTAATCTCTTAAGCTAAAATATTTCCTCAGGTAAGACCTAGATTGGTTATATGACTTTACCGAACCCACATAACTAGCTGGTGGCAGAGCTAAGACCAAAAAACATCATTCCTAATGTTCTTTCCATTTCACCAGATGACCAGATGTATACTGGTCTATCCATCATTACTTTTTTACTTTGGTATTGATTAAAGTATATTCCTGTTAGCCATTGTTGCTTAGTACCTATCTAAAACTTAATGACTTAAAACAATAATTGGTAATCTCTCATTTTTCTGTGGTTGACTAGGTGGTTAGAGTTGCTGTTGACTGGGGCTGTATTGATCTGAAAGCTCAACTGGGCCAGACATCCAGGATGGCTCACTTGCCTGGCTGAGAGTTGATGTTGAGATTGGAGGCTGGAGCTCTTAAACATAGACTCTTCATGTGGCCTATGTGTCTCTTAGCATGGCAAATGGGTTCTAATAATGAGAGTTCCAAGAGACCTACATAGTAGCTGCAAGGTTCTTTTTGACCTAGCCTTGAAGTCCCAGTAGTTTGCTTCTGCCATGTCGTTTATTGGCCAACCAAATCACCAAGACCAGCCCAGATCCAAGAGGGAAGATCAGAGCCCACTTCTCAGTGTGGGAGTGAATCAAAGGAATTGCAGCTCTCTTTAATCTGCCACAGGGAAAGTACAGAGAGTGGGGTAAGTAGTGATTATACAGAACAGCGGAATTTGGAACCGTGGCAGTGAGAGCATAAGACAATAGAAATGAGTTGAATTAAGTCAGCAGAAGGCTTGTGTCATGGTTTTAGCCACCAAGTACAGAGGAACCCAGTCTCTGTCTTTCAACACTCATATTCTAATAGGACACAGACATTAAGCAGGTAGTCACTCAGATTTTCAGTGTTGTAACAGAACAACAGAAGTACCTGTTCATGAAAGCATCTACTCATCCATTCATCTGCCATCCTTTATTGAGATCCTGGAGCTAAGATGACTTGGGTCACTGAGCCTATATTCTAATAGAGGAGAGATAGACCACAGCACACCACATCCAGAGAAGAATCATTGCAGGCAGTGATTAAAAAAAAAAAGAAAAAAGTGAGATGGGGAAATAGAAGGAGGGGTTGGGGGTAATTAGGGAAATTCTTTTATAGTACAGGAGAGAGCACCTCTTACCCGAAGGATGATAAGAGCTCATCCAGGTAAAGATCTGGGGGAAAAAAAACCCTATAGGCAGAGAAGACATTATAATAATAAAGGCCCTGAGGCATGAAAGGTGTTGGGGTGTTCAAGGAGCAGAAGGAGGGGCGGTGTGGTTGGAGCTCTGTGACTGGGGAGTAGGAAGTGTGATATGAGGCCAGAGGGCCTGCCTGAGCTCTGGGGTGCAGAAGGTTCTCCTTGGGAGTCAGTGCTCCTCACAAAGCAGGTGGTTTGTGAGTTGAGTCTTGAAGCATAAAAACTGCACTTGGGTCAGGTGAGTTTATGATGATGGGTGGGTCATGGGAGGCTTAGGTAGGAGTCAAGGAAGGATAATAATAAAGGGTACTAATATTTATTTGTCCCTAATTATGTTCCATGCACAGTGCCGCAGGCTTTATCCCATTGAAACCTTATAATCTCTTTATTAGGTGGATCTTGTTATCCTTATTTTACCAAAGACTAAATGAAAGTCAGGGGTCAGATTTGGGGTTTGTTGACTTTGACGTACTCATAGGAGGCATTTAGGTGGAGCTACATAAATAAACCATTGCTTAATAAACTGCAGCTTGCTCATATCAGGCACTGGGTAAATCAGTGTTGAATAAGATAGGGGTATGTATGGACTTGGGAGCGAATCTTCAGTGGGTGGTCCTGACTTTGAGAGGGTAGATGAGTGCCTAGTTTGCGGCTTCACGAGCACCAAGATGGTGTTGCTGATATGCTAATTAAAATATGCTTTACTTTCCAATAACAAATTTTATGATCACTGTGGTGCCATGTGTCCTTTCTGGTCCATAAGTCTCTGAACCCCATTCTTGTGTTCAGGCAGAGCCTTTGTGCCTTTATGAGCAGAGCCTGCCTCCCACAGGAAGGGACAAGGCTCCTTTGAGCTAGTGTGTGGTCGTGTGACCCAGACTTTGAGAACCAGATGCACCTGCCGGAGCTTTGAAGCAGAAGCTGGGCCATACAGCATCTATTTTTGAGGTGTCCTTAGAGGGACTGGATGTGGTGGGCTGAGGCTGCAGGGACAGAAGTTCCAGGCAGGATCTAGTAACCAGGGTTGGGGCCCTGGGGGTCTGAGATACAGACCTGAGCCCAGTAGTGTCCCTCTGGTCTATTCAAGTTTTCTCATTTTGGCTTAACTTTGTTTATATTTGCTTTCTTAAAAAAATCGCCCAGTTCACTTACATAATTATATTTACTGTGTAGAGTTGAACATAGTCCTCTCTTTTAATTATTTAGTCTCCATCGTGTCTGTGTTTATAAATCCTTTGGTATTCCTTTTGTTTTACATTCATAAAGGGATGTATTTTATTGGAAGATTTTTATCAAATATAACATATGAAAAATTAAGAATGAAAAAAATATCAATTTTGTAAAACTTAAATGTAAGAAAATGTGGCATATAAGTACATTTTTTCCTCTAAGTGGTTAGATTAAGTTTTTTTAAATGTCTTCTTGTATCTTACTAGATAATTCAAATTTTGTGTAATAAGCCCATATTTCCTGTGCACTCAGAAAAAAAAAAAAAACGAGATGTTATATGAAAAACAAACTGTGATCACATAGCAATAAACATCATTCTGAAAGTTCTATTTAGGCAAATATTTTATATAAATATAACAAGTATCAGATACCCATCCTCATGTATCTTTAAAAACTTTTCCAATGGAAAAAAAAATACTTTTAATGATGCCAGTTTCCCTACTGCTTCCCTTGACCAAACTCCATAGGTTTTGGTATGGGGTATCCTAATTATTGTTCAGTTTCAATTTTGTCTCTATGTTTAACTCCAGATTTATTTGAATGTCAAGGTGCTTGGAGTTGTTGGCTCTTCTTTTGTTATTAATTTCTGGTTTTACTGCATTGTGGTTACAGAAAGTAGCCTGAAAGATTTTGGTTTTAAAAAATATATTAAACTTTTTTTTTTTTTTTTTGGCCTAGAACATGATCAGCTTTGTCAGTGTTCCAAAGATATATAATGAAATATATACTATCTCTCGGGGTATAGTAACACACACATATCTGCGCGCATAAACACATTGTCATGCATGTATATTTATATATCTGGTCTGCTGGTTAGCTGTATTTGCCAAGCCCTGGAGTCATTTCAACACAACTTTGTTGAGGCAGACTTGTCCATTTCATTCTCAGCTCTGCTGCAAGTGCCTAACAGGACCTCCTTCACATAGGAATTAAATAAGTATCTGTTGAATGAATTAAAAAAATTCTTACACTCTTAGTTTTCTTTCTATATGAAACATCATTTTAAAGTTGTACCAAACTCTTCTGTTTTGGCCATGTAATTTTGTTAAATTTGTCTATTTAAAATATATTCTAGTAAGTTTTTAAAAAAATTTTTTATTTACCTTAGAGAGAGATTGAGAGAGGGCATGAGCAGAAGGGGCAGAGGCATAGGAGAGAGAATCTCAAGTAGACTCTGGACTGAGAGCACAATATGGGGCTCAACTCATGACCCTGAGATCATGACCTGAGCTGAAACCAAGGGTGAGATGCTTAACAGACCATGACACTCACGTGCCCCTCTGGTAAGTTATTCTTGAAGCTTTTGGGTGCCTAAAGATTTGTGATATGTATATTTGTATTCATTTTAAGAGTACTTATTAAATGCTTGTTATGTCCTAGCCACTGTGCTAAGCACTAGAAATACAATGGCAAATTAAAAAAAAAAATCTAGGCTTCCTGCTTTTCATGATTCATACATATATAATTATGGAAACAAATAACCAAGTAAATAACTAAGTAAATATTAATTTAAAAGATTGTTTTATGAAGGAAGCAAAGGAGCAGTTGTTAGAGGTGGTGAGGAGAGTCGAATTATTGATGGGATGGTCAGGAAGTTGCCCTCCCTGGGGTGGGGACATTGAATTGGAGGCCAGTGGGCAAAGCGAGTCAGCCCCATGGAAGCTGGGGGGATGGTCCACCAGGCAAGGGAACAATACCTTCTATTAATATGAAATCCTTTCTCTTTCATGTGTTTCACTGAGTTCAGTTTGATGTTTCCTTTTTTTTTTTTTTCTTTTTTGGTACTTACACAATACACGTATTAATCTACATAATCACACAACCCATACAGTTAAGTGTTAATATTTTTAAATGATTTTTGTTGGTCTTATGAACAAAATAATCTTGGATTCTGCCATACCCTCCCACACCCCATCTGTAATTTTTTTGATTTGTAGTATGGGAATTTAATCCATTCCCATTTTCAATAATTTCATAGCTTTGGTTTCATTCCTGACATTTTCCTAGATGTTTTTGGATATTATCCTTTAGTTTTCAACATTGCTTGTCTTTTCCAGTAAGTTTTATATCAGGGCATTAATTATTTCTTGTCTTTGGGTGGCTCTCTTAGAGAGCAGCCTAGTTTCTGTGTTAATCCAAATAATTATCTTTGAATTTCTCTGAGGATAGTAACTGAAATCATTCTTCCTCCCAGCTTTCTTGGGATATAATTGAAAAGTAAAAATTGTGTATACTGAAGGTATACAGCATGTTTTTATATGTGTATACATTGTAAAATGATTACCACAGCCAAGCTAATTAACATACCTTTCACCTCATATAGCATAAGCTACCTTTTTTTTTGTGAGAACAAATAAGATGTAGTCTCAGCAAATTTCCAGTATGTAATACAGTATTACTAACTATAGCCACCACACTGTACGTTAGATTCCCTAGAGCTTGTCCTTCTCCCATAACTAAAACTTTGTATCCATTGACCAGTATTTCTAAGTTCTTTGTTTCCTGCGATAACTGTTTCCTCAAGGGCAAATTATTCTACTGATCCAGCTTGTTGTATCTAATTCATGGAGTTGGTTTTCCTTAAGTTTGGGGTGAACATTTAGCATTCACACTTATAGAGAAAGTTCTGGATTGGACACTGGGTTGTATACTATTGTACCAGTTGTGATGGTCAGAGTTCAGTTTCCCCTGCCAAGTTCTCCATCATGTCCCCTATCTAGGGTCATTCTTCCCTGGCAGGAAGGCGATGTGCAAGGAGTAACCAAGTGAGCCGCCTTCTCACCCCTCACCTCCAACCCTACTCCCGCCATTGGGGCGGGAGTGGAAGTGTTGGCCTGGGGTCAGAGTGCCTTAAGAAATGTTAATACTACTCCAGATGGACAATTCTTTTCCTTTTAACCTGTATCCACGAAGGTATGGGGACATTCCTAGGGTATTGTTATACTGTTTTCCTTGGCCCAGTGCTCTTCTGGGACCCTTCCCTGGAACTTCCCTCTTGACCTAGAGTCAGACATTCCCTGAGTTTTTGGTCCTCTAATGGGTATCTTTCCTGTTGCCTGCTTTTAAACATTTGCTATTATTTTCATTATTTATATATATTTTTTCTGTTATTCCAATGGGATTTGGGAGGAAAGAGAGAAATATGTGGCCTAACTTAAAAAAAAACAGCAACTTAAAAAAATGTATGTGGCCTAATTTGCCATGCAGGTGAGAAATCTGCATATAGAATTTATTGGTTGATATAATATAGCAACAGATCCTGATATGCACCATTTCCTTTTTCAATTTGCTGCCCCCAACACGAAGGCCAAGGCAGAGATTCTTGAGCCAGAATTAAATCAATGAGACTTAAAGAATGCAGATTTAAGAGTTTGCTGGTTTTTAGTTAATCTGTCACATGGGGTGTTTCAGGATTCCTACTCAAATAACTCAGAAGAAAGTTATTTTCCATGTTCAGCACCAAGTCAGTTCTGCCATTTCACAGTTGCTGTTTCCTTCCAGCCAATGTTTATCCAGGATGATGGGGGCTGGTGAAGGTGGTGGAGGACAGTCCCTTGCAGGGGAGAGAAGGACAGGCAGACAAGAATAAGAGCGAATGGAGGCATGCCCCCAGTTCTGAGGAAATACAACAGGGGGAGAGAAAAAGAGAGAAATCTCAAGTGACTGGAACAGAAGGGGGTGTTGGAGGGATGCCATTGAGCAAGCCGGGTGGGTGGATCCAGGTATTTAAGAGCCTTTCTTGCTGTAATAGTTGGATTTTATTTAACAGGCAATGGGGAACCAATCATGTAAAGCTTTCAGGAGAACAACAGTATGATTGGAAAAGTGTATTGCATGCCAGTATATGCCATAAAGAATAGACACTGACTTTGAGGGACAAATATGGGAATGCTGGAGCACTTGGGTGGCTCAGTCGGTTAAGCATCTGCCTTTGGCTCAGCTGGGATCGATCGCCGTGTCTGTTTCCCTGCTCAGTGGAGAGTCTGCTTCTCCCTCTTCTTCTGCCCCTCCCCACTGTTCATGCTCTCTCTCTTTCTTAAACAAAATATGGGAATGCCTTTCGGGGGTGTTGACAGGCAGCACTACTCAGACAAGTTGACCAACAGGAGGGATCCCATTGTCAGGGGCGTCAGCCTGAGAGCAGAGCATGTCCGGACCCCCTTTCTCGGTGCTGGGCTTAGGCTGAGAGAACAGTACAGGGCAAGATGGGCTCCAGCCTAGAAGGGCCTGGTCAGAATCCCCACAGAAAAGCTTGCCCGTGCACATGAAGTTGCATCCTGCATGAGGGGAGCACTCCATGGGGGAGCCAGCAATACCACTGGATGGTGGTCAGTGCTGACAGGGAGCATCAGAGCTCTGGCATCACGGTGATTCAGGGCCCAGCATGATGGCGGTGGCTGAGTTCTCTTGGGACAACAGGTGGTGTTGACAAGGATGGGAAAAAGAGGAGGAGGGGCACACTTGCGGGAAGAGATACGGAGTTGAGTTGGGGGCATGTGGAGTTGGAGGTGCTTGTGGAACTCCCAACACTAGTGCCCAGTAGGCAAGTGGGAGCATCCAATTGAGGACTGGAAATGGGACTCTGGAACCTTGAAGAGAAGTCAGGAATTGAGTCATCTCCTAAGAGATAGTTGTGGTGGTGATGGGAATTGGTAAGATTCCTCAGGTCCAAGTAAAGAAAGCAAGCCAAGGAAAATCACGGTCAAGGCAAGTGCAGTAAGGATCTACTGCATCCTTGAAGTATTTCCTTATCTATAAAGGGCATTTTTTATTTCATGTGCAATGAGAATTCCAGCATTTTATTATTAGTAGTATTTAAAATAAATGACTCAGAGGGAATTCTGGCCCAGCACAAGAAGTGCTAAATGGGCAAGGCTTGTTGCCTGCCTTTCTGAATTGCTTGTGGTACAATTGGGCCATTCACTCTGTTCCGGGCTCTCTGTGTTTCCTCCTTTCCGGGTTAGACCTATTTGCTAGGGAAAACAATCCATTTCTCAGGGCTTCAGTTTTATGTACTGTTGATCTATTACTTTATTTCTCTAATCTTTTTCCCACAGCAAATAGTTTTTACTACCTGGAGCTAAAAACAACATAGAGGATACCAAAGCACAAGTTAAGGAAAATCATCTATGATTCCAGTGGGAGGAGTGGGGAACAAATAGTCCACCTACTTGCTTGGAAGAGCATGTGGTCTAAACAGCTATTTGATTTTTGTATTCACTTTTCAACTTGTTGTATTGACCTTATGTTTTTTATTACACTATAAATCTCTTTACCATATTGAAAATTGAGGAACACATTTCTTCTCCTTGGTTCCATGCATCTGAAGGCCATGGGTAGACAAGTGTATAAGTGCCAGTGGAAAATAACTTTTCTGGAAAATAGCTTTTCTGGACTATCAGGTTTGGTCCTCAAAAATTAAGAGCACTCCATGTGGTGAGCAATAAATCTGGATTCTGCTGTGTTTAATTAAGGTAATTTTCCTTCTTAGCTCCAGATGTGGAGATGAGATTCAATTTTGTTGTATTTAAAAGACCATGTCCTTCCAAACATGCATGTCACCAGCATGGAATGCAACCACAGACTGGCTTCCTTCGACTTGAGGAAGAAGTTCTAGCCCCATCTTCTGCTCCTGTGTTTTTCCATTGCATGGGTATGGGTTTGTGAGGTGATGGAATCCCACTACATAAATTCCAGATGTTAAAAGAAGAGCAAAGAAGGGCAAGAAGTTGAACCAGTAGAAGGCAGAGATTGTTACATAATGCTTTTTTGCCAGGTATAGTATCCGTGAATAAAGACTTTATTACAGAGAAAAACCAATGTTCTTGCCCTCTTTTTGCAAATTAATCAATAGCTGTTAGGAAAATCACATAGTATTTCTTAGCCAGTTCCTGAAAAGACTCTCTGAAAATAGCAATATCATCACCAAGTAAACATAGCAAATTCTAGGACAAAAGAGAGCTAATAGTCCAGTTAAACATGTCTGAATTTCCACCACAGTTTTCTTGTTAATGAGGTAGCCTGACCTATGCTTGACTACATCCAGAAAAAGGAAATGCATTGTCTCAAAGGGAAGGCCATTCCATCTCTAGAGAGTTCAAGCTGTTGAAAGTATCTTGCTTATATTGTTGTGACAAGTTCCTTCTCTTTGAGTCTTTCTCCCTTTTGTTCTAGTTTGTTCTCTCAGAGGAACACAAAGCAAGTAGAATGTTCCTTATTATCTCTTAGGCTATGGGTGTCCAAAGTGATAAATACATGTCCTTGTCCTCAAGAACATCATAACTGAGTGGAGAGAGGGAGAAGTCCCTCCCCAAGGTTAGGGGTCACATCTTATTCATCTGTATTTTAGTGTATTTTTAGGTAGAACAGGTGGCATTAAGTAGGCCGTGATATTTTTGAGATATCTATAAAATACCAAAAATATTTTTGATCTTGTATTTAATAATATTAATAAATATTTGATAATCAGAAAAAGCAACATTGCTTTTCTCTGGCTCTTATATCCCATGTCAAACTCTGGGACTTTCTGAGTGATGTTGGGTGGAAATTAGAATTCTAGCTCCTTTCCTGCTCTCCTACCTGGCTTACAATGTCCAAACGTCAGTGCTCCAATCTGATTGGCCATGTCACCCATGTGTTTGTGTAGTATCTGTCTAAGGATCCCATCCCCCATGGCTTGATTGCAGTTAGCCTGGCCTAGACAGAGACTCTAGGGAATATTTGAAGGTATGAGCACCTGTACAATGCATTCTACCACAGTGGGGTTAGCATCTTTTGGATGCTCCCTCTACACTGCTACTGGAAATGGGAAGTGGTCTCTGCTCTGTGTGAACTCAGTCTGTCTAGGGAGATAATATAGCTATGCCAGGAATCCCTAGACAGTTTTGGTGACAGAGGAGTGGTACAGATTGGCCCAAGAATGGAAAGGGAGAGTAATGTGCAGTCTTAGTGTGCTGTCCAAGAGTCTTGACATGACTAGAGGCATTTCATACCAGAAGGGGTAATTGATAAGACCATTGGCACGTAACTTCACAAGGCTGGTTGGGGGAAGCCTCATGAAGAGGTGACACCTGAGCCAGAAAACTGAATGACAGCAATGACCAGCACGGTCTGGGGTCATACAGGCAGGCATAATGAACTGGACATGGTACTAGACTCACCAGGGAGGAGACAGAGAACAGCAGTCTCCAGACCCTCCACATTTGTGACCTTTCCCTCTTATGTAAGCAATCCAATGGCATTCTTTATTGATTAGCTCCTAGATAGGATGACCAGCTTAGCCAATGAAAATACAAGACACCCAGTTAAATTTGAATTTCAGATGAACAATAAATAATTTCTTAGTATAAGTATGTCCTGCAAAAAAGAAAATATTAAGATTCTCTGTTGTGGAAGCAAGTACAAAAATGGATAGAAGAAAGGAGAGAGACGTCCCAGACACCATCCTAGTTAGAGGGAGGTAACTAGGTGGAAACTTCTGGGTTGGTTGGCCTCCTCTCAGCTTTTCAGAGACCAGTCTAACCCTTGGCCAGTGTTGGACCCTGCCCAAAGTACAGACAGGTGGTTGCATGGGGGAGTGTGTGGATGACCAAGCCTGGTCCTCCCCCTTCCCAGGACCCACTAGAGTTAATGAATGGTGGGGGAATCCCAACCTCACCCTGGAGCCAGCATGGCTAATGGTGCTGTCAGAACAGCTGTTCAGAGCCATGGCTGGGGGGGGGGGGCAGTGCACTGAGCTGGGTATCAGCAGGGGTGCCTTGGGCAAGTGATTGAGCTGAGGACAGCAATCCCTTGATCCATCTGAGGCAGATAAGAGAAGGCTAAATCCCCTCAGGTTGTTGTGAGGATTAAATGAATGAATGTAGAGAAAGGCATTAGTTAAATTCCTGGCCTGTGGTGACTATTTCTTTTTTCAGTATTTCCAAGAAAATAGAGTATCTGTTTGCTTCTTCAGTCAGACCGCATTGCAGATGACTTAAGACCGGGCAGCAAATTTGAGGTGGAGCCCATTATCAAAACGGCTGCCCAGACCACAAAGCTGATTTATCTGAATCATAACAGCAGCAAATTCCTGTTATTGTAACGAATCACAGCATGTATGCACACAGAGGCAGGGGGCTGAGCCTTGCAGCCAGGGTAACGAAAAGCAGACACTTAAAATATCCTAATGATGTGTGTAGCAACCAAACCTGTAGCCTGGTTACACAAAACAGGCCATAATGAAATCCAGTTTTTTTTAATGGAATATTTTCCCTACATGATAAGGTATTGCATATGGTTCTTTCCCCCTTGCACAGCGGTTCCATCCAAAGCAAACATTTTAAAGATTTTAACTGAGGTTGGGAAACGAAAACTTGCCTCGGCATAAGAATGTCAAAGCCATCTGCTAGAAAATCACAGCTCTGCAATATAAAATATGAAGATCTGTGTTGCTCAAAATGATTTAATCATAAAATATCATTTCCTAGAGCTGAACAGAAACGTGTCTACTAGGCCACTAGAGCCTTCTGGAGAAAATATGTATCACTATGTATCTACAGCGTGGTAATAGTAATTTTTGAATTTCAAAGGGAAAACAAAGGAGGGATTTTGGAAAACACACTTTGAAGGGATCATCATTTCAATTCTTTGCAGATGATTTTGAAAGTTTTTTGTTAAAACAACTTTGACAGAGACGGAGAAACATAGCCATCGGTTTGGAGGAAAAGAATCAAAATGTGCTGTTTGCATTTTATTTTGAACACATTTAATAAATAAGGACTTCTCTGTACCATGAGAGCAAAATTCCAAATCACCAATGGGATGGGGGGCAGTCAAGAGTCAGGCTGGGCAGCATATGTAGCCCTGTGTTCAAGTGACGAGGACCATATTTTGGAGAAAAGTTTCTCTGGAAGGCACATATATATTTATGTATATCTATCTATCTATCTATCTATCTATCTATATCTCATATTATATGTATATTTCCCCAATAGGACCTTTTTTTCAGAGTGATTATCTAGTTAGTTCTGGAAAATTGGTTCTGATACTGCTCCATTCTTTGAACATAAGTTTGATCTGATCTTATTTTAATATTAATTGGCAATTTTTCCTTAGCTTTTTTGCATAAAATGGTGCTCAGTGAACACATGGGGTTTTTAATAATGACATATTCCTATATTTGAAAAACAGTCTATGCCATATATGCCCATTCTTTAGTAGTTACGAACCTAAATGCAAACTTTTCTCTCTTTTAGGCACTCCTAAAATCAGTTCTGTGCATTAATCAATAATGAGCATCTATTTTTAAAATGGGCCTCTGATTTCAAAATTAAGAAAACTTCAACATTGTATTAAGTGTTTATTAACCTGAAGAGGAATAATCCGGGTAAGCGAATACAACCAAGAGTCCCATTCCAGTCCCTCCCTCCACTTCCCTCCCCTCTCCTCCCCGCCACCCTCCCCTTCTCTCAGTGTGTACTTCTGCCCTTTGAAGCAGATTCTCCATAGAAGCCCAGTCACACACCCAGAACACTCAATTACAAACACTTCACTTTCGTGCTTTTGGAAAAATGCCACACAATTTTGAGGATATTTTATATAAATTTTCCCTAATTATCAATTTCACAAAGCAGCATGTGTTTTGACCTCATCACTCTTACTATAATCTGGCTGGTGCCTGGTTAAATAACTTATCTAGTAGACATGGATTGAGAATTACTTCTATATCGTAACTACTTATATAGTGCTTTGGGATTTTCAAAGTGCTTTCCCATAGGTAATCCTGTTTTATCTTATGTGGCCTTATAGGGACTACTTGTCCATATCCTCATTTATGCCAAGAAGGAAACTGAGGAATAGAGATATTAAATAGTGTAATATCCTGCAGCTCTGCTTCTGATCCCATTCATCTGGTGGTCATATTGTACCAAGGATCCTCAGCCCAGACTACCCATCAGAATCATCTGGAGTTTTAAAAAAAATCCCAATGCCCAGGCTGCACACCAGACCAAATAAATCACCATTTCTGGGGGTGGGATCAGAATCAGTATTTTCTAGATCTCCCCAGTGATTCCAAGGTACCCCCAGATTGAGAACTGGCTTTCTGGGTCGAGTGGTTCCTTTCCCCAAGTGTTCATCGAACTGTAAATACATTCTTGATATTATTCTCTGTGTCACCGTGGGAATGCATCCCGAGGACTGGGGCTCAGAACTGCACTCAAGATTTTATTGACAGATATTCTTTCTGGCTATCACCTTCCATTTCTTCTTTGGTTTGCCTTTTATTATCAGGCTAGGTTTTCTAAGTGTCATTCTGAGAAAGGTGAAGGGTGAAGTAGGGGCAGGAATCTCTATTCCCATCATGAAAGTCAACGTCAATCTTTCCTCTCTTGGTGACAAATCGATGCCTCATGTTTCTGGAAATATTGCAGCATTCCATTCAGATTTGAATCTGGATAAGCCAAAGCATTTCCTCAAAAGTCATCATTGGGATCAGCTCACAGACTCACTCATTCTATTTACCGGTGCTGTTCCCCAGGCTATTTTACATGTGTCATTCATTGGCTTTATCAGACGGGCTGCTGGTCTGCTGCTCTGTGCATGGATTTGCTTCTTTAGGCACCAGGAGGTTTTAGGTCTTCAGGCTCTGGTTTGCATGGATGTGTTGAAGGCTGACCTTCTCTCCACTGTAGCTGGCCTTTAACTGCCCTCAAAATAATACCTTCACTCTTAGAACAGGAGACTTGGGCAACTCTTTCCCACACAGATTCACTCTCCTCGGGTAAAATGCAAAGCAAGCACAACTGGGCAGTGCCTTCCTCAGTTTCTGGGTTCTCAACAATTGGTCTGTTTCCCCTGGATGGCTGGTAACCTATGAGTTCAGTCCTGTACCATCTTCTGGAAATGTCCAAGAAGACATCTTAGGGAATCTGGCCCTACCTTCATGTCCTGGATCATACAAGGGAACATTTTCCATTGTGGACTAGAACTTGAGTATTGATCAATGGGTGTATTTTCTGGTGTTCACTGAGGAGATTAAGATTCTGAGACCAAAGAGGTGATGTGACTGAAGAAAACTATGTTCTTTTTTTTTTTTTTTAAGAAAACTATTTTCTTATTTTCTCAGTGTTATGCACAAAATAGTGTCCAGTGAATCAGTCAGTAGGTTTATGATAGGTGACTTCCACATATTAGTAAAAGTTAACACCTTTTTTTCTTAGATCCATCTCAGTTATTCAATTGCTATTAATTAATTAATTATTAATTATTAATTAATTAAATACAAGTGTTTAGTCTTTGGGATAACAAGTCATAAGATTAGGGCCAGCACCAGATTTCAAGCCTTCTGGCCATTAGTTGGCCAGTTCTGGGTCATGCACTAATAATTTTCTTATAGCACCTAGAGAAAACTCTCTGTACTTAACACTGTCCACAAGACAACCTCTTTCTGATTTTTACTGTTGATGAATAAATACCTGCAAGGGGAAACACTGGGGCAGAGGGCATGAATGAGGTTTTTGTTATATACAAATAGGAAATGTGAGCCAATTTTCAGGCCCACCAGTAGTCAAGGGGAAGGGCAATTTCTGTGAGCTATTATCTGTGTTCAGACTGTTGCATTAATTTTTTAATATGGTAATTTTGTCAATACTGTGTAGATATTAATGTGTTTTTAAAATATACACCGATTTTATTTATATATTTGTATATTTATTTATTTATTTAAAGATTTTATTCATTTAATAGAGAGAGAGAGAGCGCGTGCTGGGGTGGGGGGACAGAGGGAGAAGCAGGCTCCAACTAAGCAGAGAGCTGGATACGGGGCTCAATCCCAGGACCTGGCGATCATGACCTGAGCTGAAGGCAGATGCTTAACCAACTGAGCCACCCAGGTGCCCCAATATGCACTGATTTTATCACAAATGATCCTGGCCTCAGGGTGCCTGGGTGGCTCAGTCAATTAAGCATATACCTTTGGCTCAGATCATGATCCCAGGGTTTTGGGATTGAGCCCCGAATAGGGCTCCTTGCTGGACAGAGTCTGCTTCTCCCTCTCCCTCTGCCATTCCCCCCTGCTCATGCTTACATGCTCTCACTCTCTTTATAGCATGCTCTCTCAAATACATAAATAAAATCTTAAAAAAAAATCGAAACCAAACCAAACCAAATGACCCTGGCTTCTTGTTTTGCCCTAACACAGATTGATCTTTATACCCTTTTCCTTCAAAATTTCCACTCATATTTTGTCCATTTGGACAGGATGTTATATTTTTTCTTACAGATTTATAAGATATTTTTGATTTAATGATAATGCTTAGCTTTTTATGGCATGTACTTTACAAATACTTTCCCAATTCATCACGTGCATTTAAATGTTTTGCTAATATTTTTAAACATACACATATTCTTACATTTTATATGGTTTTATCTCCTAATCATTTCCCTTTCAGTTTCTGTGGTATATTCCTGATGAGACCCTTACTGTGTTTGGAAGCTCTTGCATTTTTCTAAGTTGGTAAGTTTATCTTGTGTAAAGGGAAAACTTTCCAAAGGAGAATCTTGACCATTTCCACTTGAGCTTAATGTTGCTTTTGGATTAAAAAATTCTATTCCCGGGGCACCTGGGTGGCTCAGAGGGTTAAGTCTTTGCCTTCGGCTCAGGTCATGATCTCAGGGTCTTGGGATCGAGCCCCGCATCGGGCTCTCTGCTCAGCAGGGAGCCTGCTTCTTCCTCTCTCTCTGCTTGCCTCTCTGCCTACCTGTGATCTCTGTCTGTCAGATAGATAAAATCTTAAAAAAAAAAAAAAATTCTATTCCCTGACATCATCACTTCTTCTCTCTCTCTCTCTTTATTTATTTTTTTTAAGATTTTATTTATTTATTTGACAGAGAGAGACGGAGAGAGGGAACACAAGCAGGGGGAGTGGGAGAGGAAGAAGCAGTACTCCTGCCGAGCAGGGAGCCTGATGCGGGGCTCAATCCGAGGACTCCGGGATCATGAGCTGAGCCAAAGGCAGACGCTCAACGACTGTGCCACCCAGGTTCCCTATCATCACTTCTTCTCAAACATAATGTTATTAAGGAAAATGTTAAGCATACACAGAAGTAGGACAGATAGTGTAATGAAATCTCGTTTCTTCATCTCCCAACTTCAATAATGATCAACACTCAGCTATTTCATTTCATCTCCCCCCACCCCTTTTTTTTTTCCCCTTTGGAAGAAATTCTAGATACTATGTCATTTCACGCACAAATACTTCAGTTTGTATCTCTAACAGAAAATACTTTTTTAAAAACACAATCATTGTATTTTTTCATATTTAGTACAACAATCATTAATACTTTAATAGATATTCACATAAAAATTTACATCAAACTAACTTCTTACAGATGCTTTGCTGAATCAGGGATGCAGAGAGGATCCTCACTTTGCACTTAGGTGATGTGTTTCTTCGGTCTCAATCTGTAACAGTTCTCCCTCCCTTTTTCATGCATCTGTTTGTGGAAGAAACTGGGTCATGGGTCATGTCCTGTAGAGTGTATTATGTTCTGGATTGAGCTGACTGTCCTCTCATTGCACAAGTTTTTTATCGTCTATGTTTCCTGCAAACTGGTTGTACCCAAGGCTCAATTAAGCTCATTATTATTTTTTTCTTTTTTGGCAAGAATACTTTATATGAATGCTTTGTACTTCCTATTGCATCATATTGGGAAACAATCATGTCTGTTGATGTCACTTTTAATGGTATTAAGATTGATTGGTGAGTTCAAGTGTTGTGGGCCTAGGAGTCACCCAGTTGTCTGCATTTCCACTGATAATTCGCTCTGGGATTCAGAGCCAGTGTTGGCTAGAACGGTCAAGAGTTATAGGCTGGAGTCAGAAACTTGGGTTCAAGTATTTGCTCTGCCAGTTACTTGTCCTGCCTGGGCAAAGTTCCTTGATCTCTCAGGCTTTTTGAGGCTTACTCAGTTTTGAGGCACGGATAATCCACTTTGTGTGTGTGGCTGCTGTTGAAGTTGGATGCATTCTCTGTGCAGGGCATCGGCATGGTGTGGAAGAATAGTAGCTGTGATTAACTGCCATTGGTGTAAGCAGATGGAAAGTGTCTAGATGACCTTAAAGGTCTTTCCAAATCTGAGGTCCTACCATGCAGCTCTGATAGCTGGGTGACCTGTGTATTCAGAGAAAATCTGTGGGCAGGAGAGCTCATCAACCAGTTGTAATAGCTCAATAGAGGGACAATTCTGCCAGTTTAGGGTCCTGTAGGCAGAGCTGAGAGGTCTATAAATTCACATTGACTTTTCAAGTCCTGTTTTATAACAGCTCGCCAAATGTGTCGCCAAGATGAAGATAGATTGTAATGACTATATTTTGGTAATTTCTTACTTTACTGAAATCAATGCTCAGTCATGTTACAAGGCGAGTCTCCATCTGGTTTTAATCAATGGCAGAGGGAGCACCATGTCTGGACAGAAGGGCTGTGTCTGTGTCTATTCAGGAAAAGCTGCATGGAGAGCTCCAGCTGAGCAATTACACAACAGATAGTGGGGTAGTGGGTGGTGTGGACCACCAGATGGGCCGGTTCAGGTCCCAGATAGTCAGGTCATCCTTTAGGGCCATTCATTCACAAATATTGTGAATACCTACTATGTGCTAGGCACGGTTCTAGGTCTTGGGATAGCTCAATAAACAAAACAAAGTTCCCTGTTCTCCTGGAGCTGATGTGTACTATAATTGGGGGCTGTGTGAGGGGGCTCCCAACATATTATCAATATAATCCATAAATTAGAAAGCAAGTCAGAAAGCGATATAAAGCATGGCAAAGAAAGTGTAGAGTGGACTAAAGGGGTTTGGGGAGCCCTCGGAAGGGTGTGCATTGTGGTTTTAGGTGGGATGGTCTGGGCTGGGAGGCCTGGTTCACAAGAACAGGCTAACGATGGCTTCTTCAGATCTCATACACTCAGTGAACTATTTGCTCAGCCCCAATTTCTGCCCCAGATGAAATTGCCATGCTCAGAAGATCGACTGCCCTCTAACATCCCTGCCCTGGATTCCTCAATGACGGTGCTTCCCACCCTTCTGCTCTTTGCTCTCTGCACCCTCTAGGAGGTCCTGGGTTACCCTCCTCCTACCCCCAGGCTTATCTCTGGGCCAGGATTTCAGCTTCAGCTCCCTCTGGGATCACTGTGTTTCATTCATTCCCTCAAAGTCCCCTCCTACCTTCTCCCCTAGCTCTATGTGGTCTAAGAGATTTCCTGGCCCCAGAACTTTGCCAGGACAATATTGCTTCCTGGAGAAGACTGCCCAGGGAAGTTTGGGGCATTCTGGAAGATCACGACGTCATTGTCACTACCACTATCATCCTCATGACCATCAACACCACCATCACCCCATCTCATCATCTCCAAGAGTGTGACCAAGGAGAATTTTGTATAAGCCACACATGGACATGGGTAACGAGCTCTGCCGAGTTGGCCGAATGGGCTGGGCTGGGTAAGGCTTTTGTTTGTCACAGGAAGACAACTTTGTGCAGGCCCTTGTTTAACCTGCTTTTCCCTCTTTAGAAAGAGAATTTCCACCAGATGAATCATGCCTAACATGCTTGCTGGAGCCAGAGACATTTGGCTTCCCAGGCTGTTTACTACAGCACAGACTTTGTCCCGTAAGTGTTCTTAGGAAATGACAACAGACAGAAAATTGTCATTGTTTTTGCTTAAAAAAAGTGGAGGCCTGGAAAGAAGCCAGTCCCGGGTAGAAGGGAGCTCCTATCTGCCGACCTATTCAGTGACACTTGGAACAGTAACTCTGGGGCCACGGTAGTGACATGCCTTACAGGTGAGGCCTGCTTGCCAAGGCAGCGACAGAGCACATTCCTGAGTTCTGCCGGAGGTCCTAGTCACTGCCCCAGCAGGTGGTCCTCGGCCCTTCTTACCATTATAGGTGTGGCCCTCAAACTCAGGGCCAGTATATAAGTAAGGACAGGACTGGAGAGTTGTTCCCTCACCCCACATTTGAAATTCTGTTTTTTTCAGAGCCAGGCAGGTGCCACTTCATTTGCTCTCTCTCTCTCTCTCTCTGTCTCTTTTCTCCCCCTATGCAGTGTGGTTTGATGGACTCGTACTTATTTAATTAAATTAATTAATTAATTAATTAATTAAAAAATATTTTATTTATTTATTTGACAGAGAGAGAGATCACAAGCAGATAGAGAGGCAGAGCAGAGAGAGAGGGGAAGCAGGCTCCCTGCTGAGCAGAGAGGCCGATGCAGGACTTGATCCCAGGACCCTGGGATCATGACCTGAGCCAAAGGCAGAGGCTTAACCCACTGAACCACCCGGGCGCCCCTCGTACTTATTTTAACATTTTACTCTTGAGCAACTGAGACTCTAAGGACACCTGTTTTAACAGCGTAAATGCTGCTACTTCTGTGGAAGTGGAGGGGACTGAAAGCTCTTTCCCTCCAGTTTGTGTTTGGCCAAGTGGGGCTGAGGAGGATTCTCCTGCACAGGCTGGCTGATGGCAAGCCTTTGACCTTGAGAAGCTTCTGCATCCATGTGCATCTTGCCCTTCTATTCTTACTTTGATGGTTAGCTGCCCATAGCATGCTCCGGCTGTCCAAGGAGAGAAGCCATTGCTGACACACGAGGTAATAATCAGTATGTGTTGGTGTTTGACAGAATCAAGCAGGGCAGCTCTGTGCCGTGACTGTGCCAGTGGGCCTGGGCCCCCTCCCCCAGCTGACTTTCCCCCACCACCTCCTGGTCTTTGGATAAGAAGGGGCACTGGTCATTTAGGGAGGGAGCAGAGTATGGTGGATGGGGCCTGGGCTTGGGTTTTGACAACCTGGGTCGGCTCCTGGTTCTGGCACTCAGGGGCTGTGTTTCAGTGGTTTAGTCACTGACTTCAGAGCTTACTTCCTGTGCTCACTTTGCTTTGCTTCTGCACCTTGAATATGGTGTCTTTCCCTTTGTGACAGTAGAGGCAATCCCCTCTACATCCAGGAGTGGCTACTGGGCTTGCCTGTCATAGAAAGCATGTCCTGACATAGCTTCTGGGAGCTTCAGTGGCCCTTCAGAAGTCTCTGTGCCCCTCTGCACAAAGGCAGCTGTAGCCAGGTGAGGAGACACCCCATGCCCCATGGGGAAGCAGGAAGAGCAAACCATACCATGGCGGCCCAGAGAACCCATCCAGGTGTGCTGACATTAAGGGCCAGGAGGCCTCAGGGTGCTGGAGCCAAGAAAAACTGTCCTGTGATATTTGACCCTATTTTCAGTCCCAAATGCTCTGTCTGGAGAAATTGGTTATATGTATTTGTTGCTTTGAGAGTTGGAAAATGTTTCATTGTTTTAATTACTGATCGATCTTTTTCTTTTTTTACGTCTTTATTGGCCATTTCTACTTCTTGATATCCACATCTTCTCTAGTAAAAACACACAGCAGGACAAAACAAGGCAGCTGCAGAATTCCTCTCCTTGGACTCCACTGAAATCTCAGGCCATTTATCTTCCTATGTCCTCTCTGCACCTTCTTCTCTCCCTTCCTCCTGGCCTCCCTCTTCTGTCTCTAGCCCTTTCCATCTGGGTCTTACTCCTACCAATGCATAGAAACTGTGCCCTCCATACCCAGAAGCCCGGAGGAGCCTCACTCTGCACCCTGACCCTTGAGTCCCACAATGATGGCCACACTCTCTGACCTCTGTCGTGCTATGGAGTGTCCCTGCCCAGCCTGTCCCCACCCCTCTTTTTTAAACTTTTTTTTTTTTTTAAGATTTTGTTTATATATTTGACAGAGAGAGAGAGAGAGAGAGAGAGAGATCACAAGTAGGCAGAGGGGCAGGCAGAGAGAGAGGGGAAGCAGGCTCTCTGCTGAGCAGAGAGCCCGATGCGGGGCTCGATCCCAGAACCCTGAGATCATGACCTGAGCAGAAGGCAGAGGCTTAACCCACTGAGCCACCCAGGCACCCCATTCCCCTCTCTTTATACCTCTTCTCTCCTTCATTTGGTCCTTCAGTCCCTGCTAGCGACCACGTCCCCACCTGTCCTGAGTCTTTCTGGTGCCAGTCTGCAAGTTACAAGCCCTCTGAGCACCTCCCTGTGACATTCTACTGGGATCTAAAATGACAGAAGTGAACTACAGTGTTCAATATAGAATTCCTGGCCGCCCTGCCCCCAATGTGGAAAGTGGGACCCCGCTTCTCCTTGCTGTCATTCTCTGAGTTGTACTGGTACCTTAATCACCCAGCAGCCCAGGTAACCATGGAGTACAGCTGCGTCTCTCTTTCCAACTCTGCTGTCATCCTTATTTGGTTCCCATGAACTCAGTGACCACAGCTGATCATCAGCCCTTCCTTCTCCATAGCCACTCTGGATAGCTGCCGTACCCTGGACCTCCTTCTTTCTTACAAGACTGTAGTATTCCCCAGATGCTGGAATTCCTAGCTAATTTTTTCCCCATTCCAAGCTGCCTAATCATAGCCATGATCTTCCCTGAACAGAGATCTGATTCTGTATCTCACCTCATTTCCTCACCCGCCCCAGCTGTTCTCTGCATGCCTCCGAGTCTCTCTCTTCTGCCATCTATGGACTTTCTGGCATTTTCAGCATTGTCTACCAGGACAGCCCATGAAATGCTCTTTTAAAAAAAAAAACAAAAAAAACCAAAAAACTTCTTAGCAGCTTTTGGCATTGTTCTGTCTTCACCCCTTGACATGCTCCCTTTTCTTGACTTCCGGATCACCACTCTCTCCTGGTTTCTGTTCTCTCTGCCAGCTCATTGGTCAGACAGGTAAATAGTGGCGTTCCACCAGGCTCAGATCTGGGTCTTCATTCAGCACCATGGCTTCACTGAGCTCCTGTGAGCGTTGAAATGTGGTATGGAAATCTTCTCCTAGACCTTTCTTCTCAGCTCCAGAAGCACATACCCAATGGCCTTCTTGAAGCTTCTATTTAGATGGCACCTCTCGACAGAATCAAAACAGAATCTGACTCTTGAGCTCAGAGTCACTCCTAGTTCCCGTGTCCCTCGTGCTAGGAAATCGCCAGGCAGACGCTGTCCTCTCAACAACTCCGCGTGCGGTCTGCCCCTGATAGTGTCACCTGCCAGGGATTCTCAACCACATCCACCATCATCCAGGGGCAGTGCCTTAGGGGGAGTGGCGGCATCTCTGTCCTGTATCACGGAAATCGCCTCCATACCTTTTCTGTGTCTGCTTCTGTTACTTGCAACCCTTTTCCTACACAGTCTGGCCAGTGAGATCTTTTTCAAAACTTCTTCATACCACTTCCCTGCCAAAACCCCTCAGTGACTCTATGTACTTCTTTATTATTATTATTATTTGTTGTTGTTGTTGTTTTCAACAACAGAAAAAGAGAAAGGATCCTTAACTGGACCCAAAGTTCTCCCCAGTCAGGCCTCTGCCTCTCTTTTGGGGCTGTTCTCGTCCATTCCCTGGGCCTGGCCGCTCTCTGCTATTTGGGCTATCTCATGTTACTTTGGTTGCCTCCCTGCACTTCCCCCCTTCTCTGGCCTGTTCCTATGCACTGTGCTCCAGACTTCAGTCTAAGAGTGGTTCCTTCAAGAGGCTTTGCCTGAGCCTTGGAGGGGCAGGGGCCAATAGCCTCACGGTGCACAGAGTCACCCTCTGCACCCCAACTGCCGCTGCTCTATAACTCCTTACAAGTTGACCAGATGAGCGGAGGTCTTTCCAGGGCTGTGAGAATCGTGACTCATTGTCCTCCACCACTAGTTGAGAGAACAAATGCTTCTTTTTCCAACACATCTGCGCATCACACAGACTATATTTGATGATCCTCTATGTGCCACCACAGCTTTGACAAGCCTCTTTCATGGATGAGGAAAGCGAGGCTTGGATGACTTAAGGATCATCACGAATTAGGTTGAAACTCTAGATGTTTTGGGTCCCAAGCCAGCAGGACTTGCTGCTTTTTGGTCCTTGGAGTGTCCCAATGTGGCTCTAGTTTTCTGCCTGAGAAAAGCCAGAGTGGGGTGAGAGTGACTCACCCCGCGGCCCCTAATTGTGCCGGTTTCACTGGGAGGAAGCCGTGTGTGAACACGGGTATCCTTGAGAGCCATTTCAGCGCTATCCGGAATGGGAGCGGGGTTCCTGCATTTGTGGTGAGCAAGTTCCTGGCTCCTTTCTACCCTGCCCATCCCATCACCTTCTGTCTGTCTGTCCCTGTGACTTCCTTATTTTCCAGTCCCTCTACCTTGGGTGGACCCACCCACGTCTGTCTTCTTGTGGGTCTCATTCTGTAATGCTCTGCGGCCCTGCTCACATCCTCCCCTCCTTGAGGGAATTCCTCCCCTGACCCGTGGGGGCCTCACCTCTGGAGGCAATTACTGCTTGGCCCATGAAAATATAACAGGAGATTAGAAGAGCTATCATGTTACATCCTTCATATTTTACCAGCAATAAATCCAGCCCTTTTGCTCTTGAGTGGACTCACAACTCTATAAATTAGGAGTCTATTTCTAAGGAGGAGGATTTCATATTCCCTGAGATTCCTATGACCTGCTCATATTTCAAGTATTGTACCAGGGTTGGACTAAGAAGCCAGGGGCTTTCAGAATAAAAGGAAGTTATGCTCTAGGAGCTGAAACCACACACTTCTTGCTTCTCTCCTTCCTGCTCCTTCTGACTTCATCTTCTCTCAGATTTCTGTGCTGTGCTTTGGCTCTGGTCATCTGGCCTCAGGCCATCCTTGGATTCACTTTTGCTTTATAACTGGGTCTTCAGAATCTTCCCTGGGAACACCTGTGCCCACTGGCCCACAGGGCTTGCTACAGTGCAGCTTCTGTAGCTCCCTATGCCAAGGCAGGATCTCTGGGGCAGGGGCCTTGAAATCTGCCATTTTCTTCTCTTGCAGGTGATTCTTATGCACAGTAAGGTTTGAAAACTGCTGCTCTATGTGCTAAGTTTTTGGGATTTGAGTTCCATTTCCAAAAGCCTGTCTTTAGCTTACTTCTTATTTTAAACTCTGTGCTGTAGGTGCCGACCCAGTACCCCCCTACAAAATAGTTGTCCGGGCAGTGAGAGAACAGTCTTCTTTCTCTCTCCATCCTGTATACCTTCTCCCCCAGGCCCAGAGAGTACTGGGCTCTGGACTGCAGAGAACTCCGGGAAGGCAGGAATGGCTCTGCCATCGGCCCTTTGGTGCCTTGGTGTTGCCAAAGGAGACATTTTCCAGGGCAGTTCTAAAATGTGTATGGCCAAAGAGAGAATAAATGTTGTTTGGAGAGTGGCTTAAGTCCTGACGATAAAAGACAGGGACTGTAACTGTGCGAAGGGAAGATGCAGAGGAAGGAGGCAGAGGTGGGGATTCAGCAGAGGTGAGGAGAGAGAGGCCAAGGGTGGTGGCGCAGAATGGACGGGGCAGACTGGCAAATGGGGTCCACAAAGAGGGTGGTCCCTGACCTGGAGTCTGGCTCCTCAGGGCCCTGTGCCTGTCTGGACAGAGGAAACTGGCTCACACCTGTCTCCCCACCCTTCCCTCCACCATTGTCTCCATCCTAGGATTCAGGATGAGGCATTACTATATCTCAAATGCGGGGAAGGCCACTCACTGGATTTGAGACAGGCTGAGGGTGACTGTTCTCTCGCACATTGTCCCTGTTCTGGGTTCCTTCAGTTAGAGAAACTGCAGCTCAGAAAGGTGCCTTCAAGCAGGCTGGCCAAAGCCTCTAGCCCCCTTTCTTTTGCCAGCTAAACAGCCATGTTTGTTTCTCTTCTTAGATTTTACCAGTCTCAGAGCCCTCAGCAAACTGCTTTCCTTTCTTTCCTTGCTTTCCCAGGAGGAAGCTCCATCTGTGAGCCTCTTTCTTGTATATGGCAGAGACTGGGGGGTGGCCTTGGTGGGGAAGGACAACACGTGGGGTTGGTAAGTTGAGACTCATTGGGGCTTTCCTGTTGGACCACATGGACTCACCCTATTTTGTTTGTTTCATGGACAGAGGGGATAGAGACCCAACATTTCATGAGCATATGTGGCTCAGACCTCTGGCCCCGAATCAGGCAAAGTCCCACATAACAGTGTTCCCGGGATGGAAGGTGGAGAGGATAGATGACTGTCCCAGTGATTAAGGACACTGATTTCCGGAATGGATTCTGATATGTGGGGAAAGAGGAGGTTAAGGAGGGGACTTCAACTTGGCTCAGATCCACAGCAGGACAATTGGCCCATAACTAATTCAACTACTTTACAGGCAGCAAGCGCTGTCCAGACGATCACTGATGTGAGTGAGAATAGTTGTGTTTGTTCCTGAGCCATCTTTTCTGCTGGGTAAGGACTAGGCCAGTGCTACTTGAACTCCGGTGGGCATCAGGTTCACCTGGAGAGATCTGTGAACACTCACGGCTCATGCCCCAGGCTTCTCTGAGGGGCCTGGGGCTTGTCGTCCCTGTGATCCTCCCTGGTGATTTAGACACAAGTCAAAGTCCAAGAACCACTGACTAAACAATATGGAGTCCTATGACATGTCTGTGGGACAGAAATATGCTCTGTGTGGATAGAATTGCACCCAGGCTTATGGGAAGAGCAACAGAGTTTGGTCAAATGTTTCTTTAGGGACTGTCAAATGTTTTAAACCCTGGATACCTGTTAAAATCAGTGGAAGAGTTTGAAAAAATAAAGATGTCTGACTCCCGTCCTAGAGACATTCTGTTTTCATCAGTCTAGGGTGGGCCACAGCCCATGGTACAGCTAAAAAACTCTTTAGGTGTCTAGTGTGCAGTCATGGCTAGTGAGCACCCTTGGCCCATATGCCTGCTGTCATTTTTATCTTGGTTTTAGATACCATCTTTGCTTGCAGGTAATTCTTGGAAAGGCTACTTGATAAACTGCCAACCTTACATTTTTAGATTGAGAATCAGATATTGGGAATCATAACCATGGTCTTCCCCTGGGCATTCTGGGAGAAGTTTCTATTGCGGTAGAAATGAGGTATTTGTTAAAAGTTGATTTTGCCTTCACATAGTGCCATTCTTGCCTCCCCTGGGCCCACACATGGTAGGAGGAGGGTGACTAATGCAAATGGATGAACTTCCGTAGAGACTTGTCACAGGACTGAGAACATAAACCACTGCAAAGAAAGGGTGGTGGATGGTGATGACAGTTTTAGCTGTACTCATTTTGTTTCCATGGCCCTTTTACTAGAGGATTACTACTTACTTATGTCTGTGTCTGAAAGGCCTCACAAAGATGCAGTCAGGGAGCATGGCTCACACAGAGCTGCTGTTGACAGAAACAGTCTTCAGGACTTTGCAGGCTGTTATTGTGCATTTTCATTCCCAAAGGCTCAGCCCCGGTGGAGACCTAAGAGAACAAAGGGAACAGTGCTTGCCATGTGAGGCAAACGTGCTTCATGATCACAGAGGATGAGGGCTCAGCCAACATAGCCTGGAGCCTGCCAATTGCCTGATGGACCCACTGGAGACTTAGTGCTGTGTGCACTCGGCTGACCTCCTTCAACTTCCCTAAGGGCCACGCCTTCAGCATTCCCACTGAAGTGGACTCCCTTCCTTTACCGACCTCAGAGTTGAGAGGAGAGGTTCAAGGTTGACCAAGTAGGAGAAGAAGAACTCCCACACTCACTTGGTGCTATGGAGGCCTGTACTATAGAGCAGTGTGGACACTAGGTCTTACATTTGTCTAGCAGGAGAATTGTTCATGGGGAACATCCTTCTTGTATAGCCTCCTCTCTTCATATAGAGATCCTCTAGGGACATTGTGGTTTCCATAAATGACAGGTTGGGAGGATAAGAGAGTGGAATGTTACTTTAATCAATCTTGAATAAGGAAACCAAACATACTAATACACAAAATATTTGTTCTTGTCCAGGACAGGCCTTCTTTCTGAGATGTTCTTCGTCCATTCAGGCTTCTCAGAGGTAGATGATGTACCCGCAAGGGAAGCTCTGGGGAAATCGAAGCTGTGACAGCTTTCCACTGGAACTTTATTGTAAAGCTTCTTTTCTCCAGGACAGTGGTTGAAATATAGGAAAGACAGCAAGGGCAGCCTAATTCCTTCTCTACTGTTTCTACATTCAGTGCCCTGGGAGACAGAGCTTTATCTTCATTTCAATTCTGTCCTCTCCGCTGGGAGAGTGTTATGGTTTCAAAAGCTACTGCTAGGTGCTGCCATTTCTCTCGCTTTCCAGGCTACTGATGAGAAAGATTTCACAAGATCCCAAAGACACCTTATGCTTCTTCTATTTGAACGTGGCTAATAAGAATAGAAGAGGGTTAGAAATGGGACCAAGAACTAAATACTCAAGTGTGGCAGATTTGGACTCAGTCTAGAAGTTTCAGTGATTGTAGTGGCTCACATGGAGTACTCTCAGCCTGGTAAGGAAGCAGTGCCCTACGCCACCAATACTTCAGTCAGAGGCAGACATTAGAATTAAATAAGTAAGCAAATATCGAGTACCTTCTTTGTGCCAGGCACATTGTGCTGGGCCCTAGGGTGATAATAGTGAAGGAGAACATAAGGATCCTTCTCATCTTGAGTTGAGAGTGTAATGTGAGAGGCAGAGAATGTAAACATGAAGTAAATGCATCATGTAAGTTGGGACAAGTGCCTGATGGAGACTAATAGGATACAGTGACCGAGAATACGATGGGGAACTAACTTACACAGGGTTGTCAAAGACCATTCTGTCCAGGAGGTGCAAATGTAGCTGGTTATAACTACAGATTCGGATTGCAAAATCCCAGATCTGAAACTAACCTCGAGAGCAATTGAGTATAAATATGCGTGGTCACAGATGCAAAGATGTACAGGACCAGAACAGAATTATATGGAGGTTGGAGGGAGAGCGTGGCCAGGAAGCAGCAGTCCAGGCTCCCAGTGTAGTCATGTCTTCTCCGTTAGACTTCACCTATGAGTTCCCCCCATGTAAGTTAGGTTCTGAGACCTGATAGCTCTTTCCAATTCCTAGGTAGTAGAATTCAAAAAGTTTGAGAGGCATTTATAGCACCTGGTTGTTGAGACAGTTAAATCAACCAATCTCCTTGTGGATTGAATTTTCTTGACTAACAAATTATGTTGATTTCAAATCAGATGGATAGCAAATCATCTTGGTTTGCTATTCCATTGCTTCAGCAATGAAATTAGCTCATCTCCTGACTTGAAAGACAAAAACGGGTAATAGATGCTTGAGAGAGGCTTATGGGAAGCATCCAGAGAGCTGGTGACTTCTGCTAATAGTGAACTTAGCATGCTTTGGTTCACTCAGGCCTTCCCTCTGAAGAGCACATTTCTGGAGAAGACAAGCTTTTGGTTCCCAGCCCTTGGGCGTGGGTGTTTTTGTTGGAGCCTGTAGTCTTGTCATTAGCAATGAAGCCATGCATGGAGACCTAGACACTATTGGAAGGGACTGGAAGAAGAGGATCTGCCTGGAGTAGCTGGGGTGGATAGGGCTCCCACCATCCAGGAGCCTCTGCCCTACTGCCCTCAGCCATGTTCTAGAATGAAAGGCAAGATACAAAGACAGAGGCCTGCCGCTGCCTGAACTGAACCTCACCGAGGCTAATCTACTTTTGTCAACCTCGGGTCCTCATCGTGTGTCTGAGGTTCTCCCTGGAGCCACACCCTCTATCACATGGCAGATGCAGGGCTGTGCTCAGATCAGTGTTGGAAGGAATCTGGCGCAGGGTGGAGGGAGTTTAGAAGCAGACTCAAGGATAGCCCACACACTGGGTGCGTTTGACCCCGAGAAGATATGATGCAGAGAGAAGGAGTTTGGTTTCAACACCAGAAGGATTGTCACATGGAGCATTCAAGTCATTTAGTGAATGATCTTTGCATCTCTGTTTTCCAGGCCTAGCTCAGGTCCAGTGCTGTGATCCAGGCCCACAGACTCTCATTAGGGTGCTGACAATCTAATTGAATGAGGGCGGTGGGAGACAATGAATAAGAGGAAAGTATGGTGATACTGGCAAGTGATAAGAGTGATAAAGAAAAGAAGATAATGTGCTAGAAAGTTACAGATATGGGCTCCAGACTGGCAGCACCTCTATGAGAACATGTCAGATGAGACTGGAATGGCATGAAGAATCCGACACAAGGAGACATGAAGCAGGAAAAAGTGAACAGGGCAAAGGTCCCCTGGCAGGAATTGGGCTGGGGCATTTGTGGACTCTCAGCAGGGGTGAGGGGGGCGGGGGGTGGGGCGAGGTACCCCTTCTTATCCGAATCATCAGATATGAAGTGTGAGTGGGCGGGGTCACACTGAGGAATTGAGGTTGTCTTCAGAGGACAGGGGAAGCCACTGGGAAATGTTAAATAGGGAGTGAGGATTTTATTTGTGTGTCGGGTTGAGGGGGATGACTTGTTGGCGGGCAGAGGGAGAGGCTTGTCATGGAAGACCAAAAAGCAATTGCGGAGCCAGATATTGTGTTTGACCTGGAAGACATTGTAGATGAAGAGAAGGGGGCCCATCAGTGACTGATTTCTATAAACAATATGGATTAGGTGTGTGGTTTATGTGTAAGGTGGATTCGATTCAGAAAGGCAAATTAGAGCCAATGGTGGACACTGGATGAAAACATTTTTCAATTTTGGACATTGCCATTTGAGAAGCAATATAGGAGAAAGAGTGTGGAATTTGGTGTTTGTCAGACATGGATTCCCCCTCAGCCCTTTCACTCAAAAGGTGAGTGATACAGGGAAGCTCAATCTCTGGACCTCCATGAATCTCTGAGAGGGAGAGACCCAGATTCCCCTGCAGAGTGACCACAGCATGCACTGGGCACACACTGTCCGAGGACCTCACCACCAGTCAGCCCCATTCCCCTTTTGTTCCCTGCCCACAGGAAGTGCTCAGCCTTGGGGGGCTCCCCTGAAGGTCCTTCAGAGCTGAGGGGCCGTGGGACATTCTCTCTTCTAGGTGGGAATTTGTACTTATCACTTAAAGGTCCTTCTCTGTTTTAATGTGACATGGTTCTGTGCATTAATTACATCTACGTTTAGCCATTGATAAATGCATGAGGAAGAGACAGAGTTAAATGCTTGTTTTATGAAGCCTGTGGCAGAGTCTTCCTGGCATGGAAAGATCAGTGGCCGACAAAGCACCATGGCAGGTGTGAACTGCAGGCCTCATGGAGGAGGGCTGTCAAGTGTCACGGAGAGTTCTAGCATGAGCTGCATTTTATTAAATGACCAATAATGCATGATAGGGAAGTTTCTTTGAGCTTTTCAAGTCAGTTACTAATTTTTTTGGTCTTGTTTTTAAGGTTTGGCTTTTAGAGATAAGGGTATTAAGTTTGGTTAAAATTTATTAAGTCTTTTGAAAGCTGCTGTGAAATGGATAATCGGATGAGTTGGTGGTAGTAGTTGAGTAAAACTGTTGAGTTGACACACATGTCACCCCAGTACAATCAAGGAATTGTCTGCCGCTTAGAAAATCGCTGCTGTGAACAAAAATAAGCCCAATTATTTGAAAATGATCATTTTCAGATTTTGGATTTATGTAAAAATGCAGGCAAATCCTGAAATTTTGTACACAGGATGAGCCCTGTTTTTTCAATACCTGGCAGTTCTAGGTCAGAATGAACAGGAATCACTGATAATGGAAGGTGAAGAAAGCTGGAGACTTTTCTGGTTCAGCTTCTACTTAGGGAGGAGTTCTGGCATGGACACATTTTCTGAAACTGTGGATAGGTTATGTATATCTTACAAGCCAGAATTTTTGAGGTTATAGTACTCTCGAGCTTGAGCTCCTAGGAATTCTGAAGTGTAACCTTGATTCTTTAAAATGAATAGAGGGTGAATTTATCTATGTGCCAGTTTCTCTGTGACTCAGTTTCTCCCTCTGTGAAGTAGTGGCAAGAACACTTGTTCCTTTTTACGGTTCTTAAAGCTGGTTTAGAGTAATAAAAGGTTAAATTAAAGATTTTTAGAGTAATAAAATAATTTTATATTCTTAAGTAAAATGTGCTCTAAAATTGTGTTTCTCTCCACGGAAATGAAAATTAGCTTGTCCATTTTTTTCTTAGCTGTAATGGCCACTGGGAGATTAAGCTAGAATAAAGGAGTTTTAAAAATAGTGCTGTTCAAGGGCATTCTAATTAGATTACTTCTTGTGTAACTTAAGGGTGAGTTTCATTAACTCTGATTTTCACAAGTTGGAGGCAACTTCTGTTGTGCTCTGGTCAGAAGTCACCTCTAACATTGCTTATGGATAAGTGGACAACTAATTGTTAGAAATGCTATGAGTAGTGATGAGAAATGTTATGGTGTGGCCTCTTAAGGGAGACCACACTACACACATTTAAGGTTAATGAAAGTCATGAGGTTTGATAAGGGTGTGTTTATGTCTGCCCTTCATGAAAATTGGTATTCCTCTCATCTTTTATTTCAGCAAGTATAGTTAAACTATGAAATAAACTTGACAAACTAAGTGTGTGCATCTTGCTTTCTTAGATCCAATATCTTTGCAGCTTGTAAGGAAATTTGAGATGATACAGTTTCCTGCAAATCATGTGGCACAGCCTCTAATTTTCTCTCCCTGCCACTAGCAACCTTCCAGCAAATCGAAGTGAAGTTAAGGAATGGAACCTTCTCTTTTCCCTTCACACCCTTGGCTGCTATAAAGTCATATTTTATAGTTCTAGTGTATGACAGTTGAAGACATGTTCAGGGAGCTGAGGAAAGGGAAACACGAGTCTTCTTGCTCTGACCTTTAGCTACCTTCCTTCAGGATTAATGGTAGAGCTCTACATCACAATTTATTCCCAGCAGTTAGTTGTTGGGAGCTCGGGACTCCATGTATTAAGAAAACAAAAAGATGGCACAAACGATTTGGGTTGTTAAATGCAACAAGAGGACCATTTCCAAGTCTGCTCAGTTGTGGTTCCTCTGGTTTTAATTCTCAGCCATAAGAAGGCCCCTGTGACTGAGCAGAAGGAGGGGACCCTGTCATTCACTCTGACATGTTTGCTTCAGGTGGCATTCTGCCATAACCCAGAAGCCGCTGGACACTGGTGTCCTCAGGCTCTGGAGACAGAGGAATTGGAGTTGGGTGACTGGAGTGCTGTCCTTCGTGTCTTCCAGTCTGTTTGCCTCCCTCCTCCCACCTTCCTTCGCCTTCATTAGTCCACAGGTGTCAGTCACATACCCGCCTCGACTAGGTGCTGAGGATCCCGAGAGAAACTGTCCTTCTCCCAGGAGAACCACTCATTCATTATGAGACTCTGTAAAGACTGTCAGGAGGACTCAGCTTAGACCACTGCAGAAATGCTAACTAATCAAGAAATTCAATTACCGGGAGTTGATCCTTCTGCATTTGGAAAGACACCCCATTTCAGGGCTGGGGGCCCGTGGGGCGCAAAGGCTCCATAAAGTCCGTGTTTACACATTCCCACTGCACTGAACTTCACACAGAAAACAATTAGTAGCATTTCTTATACCTTGTTATGCAACTTTACTTGTGTTTGTGGCAAGATTTCTCTCCAGGTTTCTGACAGGAGAACGTCACTCATTGTCCCGAGCCACAGCAGGAACAGAGAGACCGGGAGACAAGGATGGGTCTGAGGCTGCTTGACAGTCACAGCCCGGGCTTGGCTCTGCAGACTGACTTCCTGCCGCCCAGGCTGCCTGGCGCTCCATCCAGCCGGAGCTGCCAGGGCAGCTGAAGCTGCTGATTACAAAGCCGCAGCTCATAGGTTAATAATTTTGTCTGGACTTATATCAAGGCCGGGATGCCGGTCAGCAGCAAATGCAGGAAATTTTAAGAGATCAAGAGCAGTTGACAACAAAATCCATTCTGGGATGTTTTTAACAAAACAAGGATTCAGCACTTCCTGGGGGTGAGGACCAAAATGGAACATGACTGGTAGCCAGACTCACCTCTCCGATCTCGCACGTCTGTTTTGAGCCATGAGGAATGGTCTAAAAATAATGCCTGGGCCTCACAGTATTAGCGCTTTTGTTATTTATCCTTTTATGCTTTGGTCCTTTTTTTTTTTTTTTTTTTTAATGCTTTGGTCTTTTGAAAAAGGTCTTTATATGGGTTGAGAGTTTCCTATCATTTGTATTTATAGAGTCCTTTATTCTGAAGGCTTCCAAGTGCCTACTCCCATTTCTGAGAACTAGGTGGCAGGTCTTCCCTGAGGGAAGCGTTCAGATGGGCTATAAAGAGAGTGGTGGAAAAATGAGATAAGAAGGCCAATCTTTTGGTGACTTAGGGGCCAGCTTGCTCATCAGTTGCTCTGACTCTTCTAAGAAATGATAGCACTCCCTCTTGACTTCACCAGGGCTGGGGTCCCCCACTCGAATTCTCCCCTCCCCTTCTGTCTAAAGCATGCCTTTCCTACTTGACCTCATGGAGTCGGGCCTGCCCTACCCTTTGTTTCTGACCACTGCTCCTCCCTTCTCTGATTTTTGAGGGTTTTTATGAGGGTTGTAACCCCTCACGCCACCTTCAAGTCATACTTCACATGCATCTGTCTCTCCAACATGACTTTTAGGCCCCTTGGGGACAGACACCTGACCGGTATATTTTTCCAGATGCCCACTGCACCTAATGTGATAATAGAGCCTTCACATAACCAGCAAGTCTGAACAGAAGTCGTTCCTAGTCCTAATGCTAAAGATGATTCAGACCCAAATCACGAAAAAGACAACCACCTAGCAGGTGACCCCGACACAGTGAAGTGTAGCTTGTAATACCTGTGTTCCCTGCATTACTGGATTATTCATGGCCCACCGCATCGTTTCTCAGTGTTTCAGTTAATTCATCTGAGTTACAATAAGATATTGCTGAGAATTGTGCTTAGAGACTAAAAGGAAGCCCTCTGCCCATACTGGAAGAGCTTCATAAGTGTGGCATAATTACGATGAGCCAATCGTCCTCCTAGGAACAATGGAGTGAAAAGCTGTGGCAGAATGGCCCCCCCACAGTGGGATTTGGTTAAGATCTAGCACTGATTTAAGAACACTGATCACAGCCACGGGACATGAGACTGAGGACAATGCTACCCTCCTTGGGGGGTAGTTCACACTTTACTCCACATGCTGGTTTTTTTGTTTTTTGTTTTTTTCATGAAAATCACCTGGCCTGATGGACATAAAATAAGGGGCAAGCTGGACGATCACCTGCAGGGAAGGCTCTGGTCTCAGTCCCACTGTCACAGTCAGCAGCTCCTTGGCCCTTTGATTCCTCCAGAGTCCTGGCCACCCCTCGCCAGATATGGGATGCATCCTGATGGGCCAAATGCAGTCCTGTCCCTCAGATGTCTCGTGGTCTGGTCTTGCTTTCTCTGTTGATCCTAATGTGTCTAGTGATCTGATGACTAACAGCTTTCAAATGGACACAAGGAAAATAGGAGTGAATATTGCCTATTGAACATGGAAGTAGCAAACTTACTCAGGAAAGGAGGGAATATTGGAATGGGTTGGAGAGAATGTGAACATGTGGAGAGGCAACACTGTCCAGATAAAGACATGGGAGATTGGAGGCCCTGTGGGTGGTCATGTGTGAAGGGGGTAAACCGGTGAAGGGACTAGGTCCCAGATTCCTAACACCTGTGTGCCTAGAAGAGCCAATGCCAAGAGCTGTGGAAATAGCACAAGATAACAGTAACAGCTCACTCGGAATCAGAGGTTGTTCTCAACTACTTTATACTCCTGTTCTCCCACTTGATTGCTTAATATGTCCTGAACAATTTATTAACTTCCCTCAGCCCTGATTTTTGTCATACGTAAGTTGGTGGTTAATACATAACCTCTCCAGCAATAAGAAAATTTAATGAGAAAAATCAAAAAGAATGAAAATAAATGCCATTAAACACCTAGAAGTATTTTTAAGGAAAATTGATGCGATCACAATGAAGAAAATGAGAAATCTTTACCGAATATAGAATGTACACATAAAATAATATATTCATTTGAACAAATGTTATGTTCCCAGATAAGAAAATGACTATTGTGAAAATATTGTTCCCAAATTAATGCACAACTTTAATGTAAGTCATTTCAATATCCTCATGGCTATTTTAGAAACAGAAGAAATTCTGAGATTATTAATGTGAATATTTCAAATAAATCTTTTAATAAAAAGTAAAAACAATTTAGCTTTATAATTATTAAACTCTGTTATAAAGATACAGTTCTCAAAACAATTTGTTTTTTGTTCATGAATAGACAAATCAATGAAACAAAAATAACTCAAACATCTTGATACATAGAGATAAAGATGTACTGATATGTGAATGAATGAAGGGCTCTATGGTACATAAAGCAACATGAATAAGTATAAAATAAATGTATTATTCTACAAATCACATAGGAATAACCTGTTAGAAAATAAGGAGAAAAAGTAATTAGTCTTAAAACAAACACACTGAGTAAAGTTCAAACTAACATGGAAGTTAAAATATAAAACAACCAAAGACAGATGAAAGGGAAAACTTCATCAAATATTTGGAAAAAAGATCTGCCCTTCATCCTGTGGGCCCAGAAATTCATTTTTTAAAAATTGTACCAGAGTTTATCAAACCCCTGAATGCTGCTTTGAGCTGTTCAAACTCATAAGACCAGTGTATACCACTTAGTGACAACTTACTAATTTATAGGGGGATGAAAGCTGTCCTTGGTCCCACAGGACACTACATGGTGAGTGTGGAGTAAGAGCAAGGAGAGGCTGAAACCTGGCCTGGAGTTTAATATGCACCTGCTGGACCATCTGAAAGTTAAGAATTGCAACACACTATCAGATAATCAGATGGTATCACATTCCTTTGTTTCCCGAGATTCGCCTAAACCGGCTTGAGCACTCCTCCCCAGCACTGGCAGGAAGTCTGTTGCGATGTTGGCTCGCTCTTTGGATTTCTGGATCACTCAAGAAGCCCAGAAAATCTTGTGGTGATCCCTCCATCTCTCCAGGTAGAGGGATCTGGCCCTTCAGCTCACAGGTGCCATAAGCATAAGGCAACTCTGAGTCCAGGCCTGTGAGGGGATGCTCTGGGTGCCCCCACTTCGGCTAGCTTGGTGTGGTTTCAGAATCTCCCCACCCCCCTCCTAGACGTGGTAAAATGCTTTCAGTTCTTTCCAGCTTGGCTTTCTCAGCATCTGTGCAGTAGAGAAACCGGTGACTCTTGCCTTTCTTTTCTACTCCCCTTGCCCCTTTCCAAGCCTCGAGATGGGAAGGTATCAACCCCAGCCTTTTTGTGCAGATGAGGGCACATCTTTCCAGTCCCGTAGAAGAGGGAGACCTGGCATTGTCAAATCATCCATCAGAGGGTGACCATGTAATTTATTTTCTGAAACAATACAGTTTGAGAGTGAAATGGAGGCGAGTGGGGGGTATTAATCATGCTGAGAAAATGGGAGTAAAGCAGGACTATCCAGCCCCCTCCCTTACTTGTATGGTCTTGTATTTTCTGGGCTCGCCTGGCCAGCCCAGTGCTACTTCTGACTGTGACATACTTTAGCTACATTGATTCCATGAATACTGCTACATTCTTCCCCGCCTCCATCCCTTCAGGGTAACATCTCAAATTTCTGAACTCCCTGATTATGGGTCGGTTATTATAGTAGAACTCTCGAAGGAAATCTTGTCTCCAAGTTCCTGAGGGCATCTCAGGATGGTTGTCCACCTATTTCCTCTTGCCTTCCTTTTTCCTCTCCCCTGCCCACCGGAGGGGATTTATCTAAATAAAACAACCTGAAATTGTAGTATTATTTAAAATAATGCAGTAATAAAATCCCAGGAGCAATGCAAATGTTCTACAATAAGGGAATGTCCAAATAAACTTGACAGTATCTGGATGATGGCTAATATTTAGGAAGGTGATGATTTTGAAGAATTTGACAACACAGAAAATGCATATGCGATAATGATTATAATGCTATAATGGTTAGTGAAAAATTAAGAAGGAGGCTATAAAGTTGTACCACTCTGACTATAATTATGTGAAAATAATAACAAATATGTTAAAATGTCAGGATGGAAAATGATGCCAAAATGGTAACAATAGCTTTGTTTCAATTATGGAATTAGGAGTGATTTTTTTTCTCTCTTTCCCTATTCTACAATTTTTCTGGAATGTGGTTAATATAATGGAAACAATGTCCTCTCCCTCCCCTTCTGCAGGAATTAAATGAGGTAATTATTATGAAGTGCCTTTCCTCTGTTTCTTCCCTCTCTGTAACCCCATTGTATCCTTACGACCTTGTCCTGAAAGAGAGAATGGGGTTTGGGTGGATTCCCTTGTTGATAGGGGGTATTCTCAGGGCAAGGCTTTCTCCTGTTTTCTCTCTTGTCCTCCAGCTATGTCAACCTTGAGTCACAAATGACATGCTCTTGACAACCCCACTGGACTTATCTTGGGGACCTCCTGCACCTGCAAAGCAAAAGCTTCCCTATCACTTCTATAGAAACTTCAACCCTGTCAAAAACAGCTTTGTTATGTGAAGTTTTATTGGGAAAGGAAATGTCCTGAGAATTTTCTACAGTTCAGCGTGTTATGAAAGTTCACTCCTTCTCTCTGACACTCACTCAGATTTCTGGCCACCCTGGTGGTCCTGGCTCTCACATGTTGAACTATGATTCCCTGCTCATGTTCTGAATTCTGAATTTAGCTTCATCTTGGTGGATGTTTTCCACATCTTCAATTTTATTTTATTTTTTTCTCAATCATTTGTGAAAAGGAAAGGGATTCTTTTTGAGGACGATTCATCTTTCTGCCATCGATTAATGAAGCCGTCTCCAAATAGGACCCCTCTTCCAAGACAATCTTGGAAGAACCGATGTGTCCTTGGAGGAACCTTTGCACAGAACAAAGGGTAGGAGCCTGGGAGAAGCCAAGGTTCTGCTGTCAGGGGAACCCTGAACCCTCCTCTCAGATTTTCTCCCATGAGCCAACTGCACTCAGAAAATAGCCCCTTAGAAATATTTCCTCCACCTTTTGGCAAATCCTGACCTCACTAATGTTAAAGAGACTTTGAAGAATTTGACAAGAATTTGAAGTCCATCTCCAATATTTCAGCATGGCTTCTAAAGCAGACTATGGAGCTCATTCTCATGACCATCAGGAGAGGCTGGTTCATTCTAACAACAAGAGTCCTAATTTAAAAAGTAGAAGTCTGGGTGGCTTAGTGAGTTAAAGCTTCTGCCTTCGGCTCAGGTCATACCCCAGGGTTTGGGGATCGAGCCCCGCATCGGGCTCTTTGTTTGGTGGGGAGCCTGGTTCCTCCTCTCTCTCTACCTGCCTCTCTGCCTACTTGTGATCTCTGTCTGTCAAATAAATAAAATCTTAAAAAAAAAAAAGTGAAGTACAGAGCTGTATGTGCCTTGAGGTGTCATTCATATTAAAATGTATTTAGCATGTATATATTTACATGTGCATAGGATATTCCTGCAGAGATGAAATCAGTAACCTACCTCCTCTGGAGTGAATAAGTGGAGGGCTAAAAAACAGAAGAGACAGATATTTATGTGTATTTTTAAAAAATTTCTTTTGACTTTTGTATATCTATTTCTGTATATATATTTATATCTGTATCAGCATTCCTATTACACATTTAATTTTTTTCTAGTAAATATATGTATGGATGTATGTATATACATATCATATTTATATTTACTAGAAAAAACTTAAATGTACAATTGGTGGGAATGCTAAAGAGACTTTTCCATTTGGGTGAATAACCCCTTAGGACAATTTTCTTATTTTCATCTATCTGCATTAAAAAGGGAAATAATTTCCATGCCTATATCTTTGGCAAGCCCTCCAACCCTACTTTCTCAAATTGCTTCAGGCTGCTGCAAACACATTTAAGGTTTGCTTTCTTTGCTTTTCAGCTCCTCACTCTCCTGGGAGCCACTTAAAAAATTTTCTGGCTAAGAACCCACCCCACCCTTCCCTGTCCCACCAGCAAAAGGTACAAGAAATCCAAAACATAAATACTGGAAAGTGGATTTTTGATAAGAACTTAAGACATAATATTTATATAAACTTCAGCTCTTACAAAGTGCATCGAATAGTCTGGATGTTGAACGATAAGGAGAATGTAGTTTTCAGCAGCAAAGTCAAGGTGATCTAAAATCGTTTACACATGGACAGAGGAATTAGTAAGTGGATGGTGTAAGTTATGAATTGCTCCTCCACATTCAGGTGCAAGAAGCATCACATTTCTTTATTTTTCTAAATCAAATTACACCTGGCTCTGAGCAACTATTCCCCTTACTAACAGGGTTAGCAAGAAAAATACTGGCCATTCTTGGGGCTCTCTCCCCTTCAGTTAGATTGCACAAGGATCGTGGGGCTTACAAGTCCAAGGAAATGGGGAAGCTGCTTCTTGGCTTGTCTGTTCGGTATAATTGTCACTGTTGCCTTCCCTCTGCTGCATGATTGTCCTGTCACTTGTGGGACACCGGGGCCTGGAAATGCTCTCACACCATATCATTGGCCAGAGCAAGTGTTTGCCACTCAGTGGGCTCAGAGGCAGCAGAATATAATTTCCAGGGTCCCCTGTAGCCCTGAAGGACTAGCTCCCCTACTCTGGGAACACCATCTTCCCTCTTTTTACTTATACAAGAAGCACAATTTCTTTTGAATGCCCAGTTTTCTGAAACAAAAGCTGGTGTCTTCAAGGCTGCTGTCCTACCTTCTGAGATTTGGGACTGGGGGGTTGAAGTCTCAGGAACACAGTGGCTGTTTCTCTGAGCCGAAGTTTTCTCTGGCCCTCGTCGTCAGCAGCAATAGCATCTCTAGCGAAATGCTTGTTTTCCTCACTGTCCATCTTCCTCTCTCCTCTCTCAGAGACAAGACTGTCTCTGCCTTGAACACTTTAGTTCCTCTCTGGTCCTAGGTCTTCAAGCTCAGTCACTCAGTGCTTGGATGCCCAAGGTTCCTGGTCCTTGTAGGTCATCTGGGACCAGCAGGTTTTACGGCTCACCCTTGGGCAGCAACACCCCTGTCCTCTTAGTCTCCATGTGTGCAGGGAAGGAGGTGTCTGCAGGATGTTTGGAAGCCCTCATTTGGGGCTTTGTCATATCTGGCTCACCTGAGCCTTTGCAGTCTTAGAAAAGTGGTTCTCATACTTTGGGTGTGTTAAGAAATTACCTACGTGGGGTGCTTAAGGAACGCAGTATCTGAGCATCTGAGATAGTAGTAGGCCATGTGAAAGATGGCTTTTAACCTCTCTCATAGTTTATTCTAAATTGGCTAGCCCTTGAAAACATTCCTTATACTGTCAAAAGACAAGTCTACCTTCTCAAGTACTCTAGAATCTCCACTCATTTTTCCAACAGCATATTCATTTCCAGAAAGTGGTTAAGTAGGGCCTGTCAGTGCCCTAATTAGCATTATTTAATTAAGGTGTGATGAGCTCTTCTGTTTGCTTTCATCTACCATGCTATGCTGAGAGCATCTCCAGCTGTTCCTCATGTCCTGGCAGAGAGGGTGGGCTGGGATACTGAGTGCTTCTTCTATGACTGAAGGATGGGCTGAGGGCAGGTGCATAAAGTAATTAGCTGTAGGGTGCATTGAATACTGGAAAATGAGAGACGAAAACAGGACAGAGAAACTAGCATTCTGAAGAGAACTTTAAAGATTATTGCCTCATATTGTTGAAATCTGCTTTCAAATTTCATTTTTTTAGATGATAAAGAGTAATATGTATTCAAGCTCAATTCATACAATACAAATGTGCATGAATAAAAAGTTAATAATGCCCATCCCTTCCCCTAGACTCACACCACAGAGGTAGCTGATGTTAAGGCATTGCTATGCATCCCTCCATGTTTTTCTTAGTGATCTAAAACTTATATAAAGAGAGATATGGGAACGTTTTCTTAATTAAAAAAACAAAAACAAAACAAATACAAAAGTGAAGACATTATTTTATTTGTTTCTGTCACCTAACATTAAATAAATGGACCCCTGTCACCTAAACAATAAATCATGGACATCAGTTCTAGGTCAATTCAAATAGATCTGTACCACTTTCTGTAGTCACTTTCACTCTCCCAACATATTCAAGTCTTCATGAAAAAGACCCCTGAACAATGCATATGCACACTTTAAATTTTAATAGCTTCTGTCAAATTACATTATAAAGAGTTGTATTACTACAATGCATGCAACTCATTAACCACACTCTCCATAGCATGAATTTCTCATTTGAAGATAAATGCTTTAAAAATAATGTTATTGCTTCATTGCAAGACGATAGAAGCTCATTGCTAAAAATCTCTAGACCCAATAGCCTAAGGTGGTCATTGTTAACACTCAGATCAGCATTTGTTTTGATATTTCTTTATGGCCATTGACACATACGCCAAAACTCTTAAGTGAGTGGTATCACGTTAAAACATTGTTTGACCTGCTTTTAAAACTCAGTGCTATGTTGTGAACCTCTTTCTGGGTCAACAAATGGAGATTTGCACCATCAATGTATTGGTGTAATGGGGGTACCTGTATTCTTCCTTCCCTCACTTTCTGTGTACATGCATTATTTCCAACTCTCACTTTCTGGGACATGTGTTCATACAAATCCCATTTCTTTTTTTTTAAGATTTTATTTGTTTATTTGACATAGAGAGAGAGATCACAAGTAGGCAGAGAGGCAGACACAGAGAGAGGAGGAAGCAGGCTCCCTGCTGAGCAGAGAGCAAGATGCGGGGCTCGATCCCAGGACCCTGGGATCATGACCTGAGCTGAAGGCAGAGGCTTTAACCCACTGAGCCACCCAGGTGCCCCATACAAATCCCCATTTCTAACTACTGGAGGTACTCTGTTTTAGGTTTCTTTTTTCACAGATTAGAAAAAATTACATTTGAAAATATCTAAAAGTATTTGCTTTTCTTCAAAGATGTGAACTACTGTTAAAACAAGTATTTGGATCTTCTAATTACTCATTTTTTTAAAAAGATTTTGTTTGTTTATTTGAAAGAGAGCAAGTAAGCAAGAGCAGGAGGGACAGAGGGAGAGAGAGGGAGAACCCAAAGAGACTCTGCCCTGGGCACAGAGCCCCATGTGGAGCCTGATTTCAGGACCCTGAGATGAGACCTGAGCAGAAACTGAGAGTTGGACACTTAACTGACACTAACTCCATTTGTTAAATGGAGCTTATACTATGCTTTACTGATTTCCCCTTAGTTTTTAATTTTGCAACATGTTCTATGTTTACTTTTTTAATTTGGAAGGTAGAGCATTTTTTTTTTTTGGTTCTACATTTATAATAGTAAGTAATAACCTTAAATCTACCTTTAAAATTTTTAACAGAATTATTAAATGTTTTGCTCAATATTCAATTTTAGAAATAAATTACTGTTACTCTATTATTTATAGAAATAAATATTGTCACTTAAGGTGAAGAAATAAGGATATATAATTATTACTCACTGCCTGTTATGCCCCAATTTGTTATTCCATGTTCTAGAAGTTTTGCTCCTTGGTACTATTGTAAATTATTAATATTTTTACATTGAGAGGGTATTCCTTTAAAGAATGGAAACTCTAATTACCTAAGTTAATTATATTTAGTTATCTTTCTTTATTTTCCCTGATTATGGTATACTTCAATAGGTAAGTTGTACATGTTTCAAATGTACACTTTGAAAATTTTGATATATGTCTGTGAAACCATCACAGCAATTAAGGTAATGAGTGTATCACTCACCCCTAAAAGTGTCCTTGTATCTTCTGATAATCTGTACTTCTTGTACCGCCCTGGCCCCCTCTTCAGATGACAACTGATTTCTTTCCTGTCACTACAAACTAATTTGTATTTTCTAGATTTTATATAAATGGAGCCATTTAGTATGTAAGCTTTTTGCTTGGCTCCTTTCATAGTATAATTATTTTGAGATTTATTTATGTTTCCATGTGTATCAATAGTTAACTGCTATTTATTTCTGAATGTATTCCCTTGTACAGATATATAGTTGACCCTTGAACAGTCTAGATTTGAACTGGGTAGATCCACATATATACAGATAGTGCACTACTATAAATATATTTATTTTTTTCTCAATAGCACTGTCTTTTCTCTAGGGTCCTTTAGTGCAAGAATACTCTCTATAAATAAAATATGTGTTAATTGACTGCTTATGTTGTTGTTAAGGCTTCTGGTCAAGAGTAGGCTGTTAGTAGTTAAGCTTTTTTTGGGAGTAAAAAGTTATACATGGATTTTCAATTGTGCAGAGGGTTGGTCTCTCTAACCCCCTTATTGTTCAAGGGTCCACTGCAACACAATTGTTTATTCATTCTTTTGTTGATGTCATTTAGGTCTTTTTCGGTATTAGGCTGTTACAAATAAAGCCACTAGGGACATTTTTGGTGAGTTTTGTATAGACATGAGCTTTTATTTTTCTTGGAAAGATAACCATGGGGCACGGTTGCATCATGTAGTAGGTGTAATGTTTTAAGAAACTGCAAACCTATTTTCCGGAGCAGTTGTGCCATTTTACAATACCAACAGCAGTATATGAGAATTTTATTTGCTTGGACATCCTTGCCAACACTTGGTGTCTTTTTAGTTTCAGAGATTCTAATAGGTGTGTAGGTAGGGGTCTCGTGATTTTATTTTTTATTTTCCAAATGAGTAATGATGTTAGGCATTTTTTCATGTGTTTGTTTGCCACCCACCTATCTTCTTTGGTAAGAGATCTGTTAAAATGTTTTGCCCATTTTTCTTGGGTTGTTTGGTTTCTTATTGTTGAGTTTTGAGAGGTCTTTATGTGTTTTGGGTGCAAATATTTAATTATTATGCAATTATTTTCTTCCATGACTTGCCTTTTAATTCTCTTAATTGGGTATTTGAAAGAGCTGAAGTTCTTAATTTTAATGAAGTCCAGTTTATCAATAACTTTTTGTAGACCATTTCTTGCTATCGTATCTGAACTGTCTTTGCCCAATATAATGTCACTGTGGTTTTCTCCTGTTTTCCTCTAGAATTATAATATTTGACTCTCTCTCTCTCTCTCTCTACACACACACACACACACACACACACACACACACACACCCCTATGGCTCATTTTAAGTTAATTTTTTATGTACAATGCAAGGTATGGGTTAAATGTCATTTAAAAATATAGATTATCTTTTTTCCCCCAGTACTATTTGTTGAAAAGATTATCCTTTGCCACTGAATTTTCTTTGCACCCTTCTTGAAGTTGTTCATAAATGCGTGGGGCTATTTTTGGACCTTAGATTCTACTCCACTGATCAATTTGTCTTTATGCCAATTCCACACTATCTTGGTTACTGTGCTTTGATAAGTCTTGAAATCAGGTGATATTAGACCTGCAAACTTATTGTCTTGCAGATTTTTTGGTCTGTTCCAGGTCCTTCGCATTTCCACTTGAAATATTAGAATCAGTTTGATAATTTCTACAAAATTCTCTGCTGCGATTTTGATTAGGATTGCATTGGATCTGTAGATCAACTTGGAGACAATTTTTATCTTAACAGTATAGTCCTCTGTTTATTTAGTCTTTTATAATTTTTCTGAGCATCATTTTGTAGATTTTAGTGTATAGGTCTTACACATCTTTTACTAGATATTTACCTATGTATTTCATATTTCGTGTTGTTATTGTTAATACTATTAATTTTTAAATTTCAATTTCTGACTTTTCATTGTTAGCATGTAGAAATACATTTGATTTATTTATTTATTTATTTGACAGAAAGATAGAGATCACAGGTAGGCAGAATAGCAGGCAGAGAGAGAGGGGGAAGCAGGCTTCCCGCTGAGCAGAGAGCCTGATGCAGGGCTCGATCCCAGGTCCCCGAGATCATGACCTGAGCCGAAGGCAGAGGCCCAACCCACTGAGCCACCCAGGTGCCCCTACATTTGATTTTTGTGTATTAATCTTCTATCCTGCAATCTTGTTAGCCTTTCATACTAGTTCTAATACCTTTTTATAGCTTCTACAGGATTTTATGTATAGATAATAGTATCATCTGCACATAAATATAGTTTTACTTCTTCCCTTCCAAGCTGGATGTCTTTTGTTTCTTTTTCTTGCCTCACTGTCTTGGTTAGAACTTCCGTCTTGACGTTGAGTTAAAAAAAAAGGAAGGTGATGGATATGGTAATTAGTTTGGTTGTAGTAACCATTACAAAATGTATACACACATCAAAACATCACATTGCACAGCTTAAATACATACAATTCTTATTTGTCAGGAAGAAAGAAAGAAAGAAAAAGAAAGAAAGAAAGAAAGAAAGAAAGGAAGGAAGAAAAAGAAAAAAAGAGTGTTAAGGGCATGTTATTTTGGACCTTGGAGGAAGTATTCAGTCTCTCACCATTAAGTGAGAGGTTAGCTGTGGTCTTTTGTAGAGGGCTTTTATCAGATTGAGGAAGTCCTTTCTATTACTAATTTGCTGAGCATTTTATTTTTGAGATAATTGATATTCTAATTTAAGAAATAACACAGAGAGACCCATAAAACCTTCACTGTTTTCCCAATGATAACATCTTGCATAACTATTGTACAAATTCACGACCAGGAAATTGACATTGATACGACCATTGACCTTATTCAGATTTTACCAGATCTATGATTTCATTTGCGTGTGTGCGTGTGTATGTGCACATGTGTGTGTATGCGTGTAGTTCTATGCAATTTTATTGCAAGTGTAGATTTTTGTTATCACCCCCACATTAAGATACAAACAGCCCATCACAAAGATCTCTTAAGCTAATCTTTTACTTCAAGCTGCCTCCTTTCCTTTTTCTCCTTCCTAGGGCCTGACAACCACTAATCTGTTCTTCATCTCTGTAATTTTGTCATTTCAAGAATGTGATATAAATGGAACCATACAGTGTGTAATATTTTGAGAATGGTTTTCTTCATTCAGCATAAGGCCCTGGAGATTCATCCAAGTTGTTACATGTGTCAATAGTTCATTCTTCTTTGTTGCTGAGTAGTATTCTGTGGTTTGGACGTACTAGTTTGTTTCAGTATTCACCCATTAAAAGACACTTGAATTGTTTCCAGTTATGGTTATTACATATAAAGCTGCTGTGAACATTTGTGTGCAGGTTTTGTAAACATAAACCTGGGATAAATTTCTTTGGGATAAATGGTCAAGAGTATAATTCCTGGATTAGAAGATAATCCTTTTCAGTGAAATGTCTCACATTTTTTGCCTGTTTTCTAGTTGGATTGATCTTGACTATTGAGTTTTGAGAGTTCTTTATATAGTCTAGATACTAGTCTCCAGTTGGGTATGTAGTTTGCAAATATTTTCTCGCAACCCGTAGCTTGTGCTTTTACCTTCTTCATACAGACTTTTGCAGAGCAAAAAGATTTTACTTTTGATGAGGTCCACTTTATCAATTTTTTTGCCTTTTCTGGATTGTACTTTTAGGGTCAAGTGTTAAAAACTCAAGTTTCCAAAGGCTTTCTCCTGTTTTTCTTTTTTTTTTCCCTAAAAATTTTATAGTTCTACATTTAAGTTTATGATTCACTTGGAATTAACATTTGTACAAGGCATAAGGTTTAGGGGCTTCTGCCCCTCTCCCCATTAATGTCCTGTTACCCTATTGTCTTTTGTTAGAATTACCCTATTGTCTTTTGAATTGCTTTTTCACCTCTGTCAAAGATCTATTGGGCATATTTGTATGGGTCTACTTCTAGGTTCCATTGATATAAGTGTCTATCTCTGCTAATACCAACTTTCTTATTTACTGTAATTGTATAGTAAGCGTTAACAATGGATAGGGTGATTTCTCCCATTTACTTATCCTTTTTCTTTCTTTTTTTTTTTTTTTAAAGATTTTATTTATTTTTTTGACGGAGAGAAATCACAAGTAGGCAGAGAGGCAAGCAGAGAGAGAGAGAGGAGGAAGCAGGCTCCCTGCAGAGCAGAGAGCCCGACGTGGGGCTCGATCCCAGGACCCTGAGATCATGACCTGAGCTGAAGGCAGAGGCTTAACCCACTGAGCCACCCAGGCGCCCCTACTTATCCTTTTTCAAAATTGGTTTCACTACTCTAGGTTCTTGCCTTTCCATATAAATTTTAGATAAGTTTGTCTTATTTTATTTTACTATTTTTGTATTAGTTTCAGAAGAAGAATTTAGTGATTCATTAGTTGCATATAACACCCAGTGCTCATCACATCATGTGCCCTCCTTAATGCTCATCACCCAATTACTCCATCCCCCCACCGACCTCCCCTCCAGCAACCCTGTTTGTTTCCTAGAGTTCAGCATCTCTTATGGTTTGCTTCCTCTCAATTTTCATCTTACTTTATTTTTCTTTCCCTTTCCCTATGTTCATCTGTTTTGTTTCTTTAATTTCACATATGAGTGAAATCATATGGTACTTGTTCTCTGACTTATTTTGCTTAGCATAATACCCTCTAGTTCCATCTGCATCATTGCAAATGACAAGACTTTTTATTTTATTTTTATTATGTGCAAGGCTTGAACTTATGACCCTGAGACCAAGACCCTGAATGGGATCAAGAGTTGGATGCTTAATCGACTGAGCTACCCACGTGTTCCAGGTATGTTTTATTTTAAAATCTTGCTGTAATTTTGATGGAAATCACATTAAATCTAGAGATTAATTTGGGGAATATTGAAATCTTTACTATATTGAATCTTCCAAAAGATAAATATGGTGTGTCTCTATTTATTTAGGTCTTCTTTTATTTATTTCACACATTTTATGAGTTTTAGGAGACAGATTCTGTACATGTTTTGTTAGAATTGTACCTATATATTTCATATTTGGAGAAATGTCAATTGTATAGTGCCTTTCATTTCAGTTTCCATGTGTTCATTTTTTTGTAAATAGAAATGTGATTTATTTTTGTGTGTTGGTCTTTTATCATTTACCTTTGCTGAGCTCAGTTTTAGGGATTATTTTATTTTATATTTTTGGTAGATTCCTTAGGGTTTTCTATGTACACATTATCAGTTATCAGCAAATAATTGTTTTAACTCTTACTTTTTAATTTGTATGCTTTTTATATTCTTTTTCATAATGCTGGCCAGGACTTCTATTACTTTGTTTAACAAGTCTGGTGAGAGAGGACATCCTCACTCTATTCCTGATATTAGAAGTAAAGCATTCAATCTTTCACTATTAAATGTGATGTTCTTATAGGTGTTGTGGATGCTCTATAACAAGTTGAGGTAACTCCCCTTTATCTAGTGTGCTGAGACGTTTATCATGATTGTGGATTTTGGATTTTTTCTTTTTTTATGATGGCTTTGGATTTTGTCAAAAGCTCCTTCTGTATCAGTAGGTATGATGATTTAACTTTTTCTCTTTAGCTTGTTGATATGTGGATTATACTGATTGATTTTTCAAATGTTGAACCTGCTTCATATTTTATGGTATAAGTTCTACTTGGTCATGGTGTAAAAATTCTTTTTATTCTTTTACGATTTTATTTATTTATTTGACAGACAGAGATCACAAGTAGGCAGAGAGGCAGGCAGAGAGAGAGAGAGGGGGAAGCAGGCTCCTCGCTGAGCAGACTGCCTGATGCGGGGCTCGATCTCAGGACCCCAGGATCACGACCTGAGCAGAAGGCAGAGGCTTAACCCACTGAGCCACCCAGGCACCCCTAAAAATTCTTTTTATAGATTGCTGAATTTGATTTACTAATATTTTGTTGTAGATTGATGTATCTAAGTTTCTGAGATAAATTATTCTGCAGTTTTATTGTATTGTTAAAATGAGTTGGGAACTATTATTCCCTCTTTTTTTCCTGTAAAGATAGTGGAAAATTGGTATGACTTCTTCTTTAAATGTTTAGTAGAATTCTCCAGTGAAATCAACTGAGTCTGCATATTTCTTTTGGGAACTTTTAAGTTACAAACTCCATTTCTACAATGATCATAGGACTATTCAGTCTTTTAATTTCATCTTGGTAGAGTTTCAATAGTTTGTGGTTTTCAAGAAATTTAGTCTATTTTTTCTGAGTTGTTTAATTTAGGAGTGCAAAGTTGTTTATAGTATTTCATTATTGCTCCTTTAGTAGCTGTGGGAATCTGTAGTGATAACCCTTCTTGCAAATCTGACATTAATGATTTATGTCTTTTTACAGGTAATGTTTCCCTGCTTTCAATTTCATGTATTTCTGCTCTTATCCTCATTATTTTCTTCCTTCTGCTTGCTTTGTACTTATTTTGCTCTTCTTTTACTAGTTTCTTGAGGTAGGAGCTTAGATTATTGATTAGAGACTTTTTCTGTTTTCTACTGTAAGCATTTTAGTGTTATAAATTTACCTCTCACCAGTACTTTAGCTGCATTCCACATGTTTTGACCTGTTGTATTTTAATTTTCATTCAGTTTAATATATTTTTATTTCCTTTGAGACTTCCTCTTTGATATGTGGATATATTTAATTTACAAGTGTTTGGAGGTTTTTCTGTTGTCTTTCTAATGCCGATTTCTTATTATTTTATGTATTTTGAATGTAGCTGCTCCTGCTTTTTAAAAACTAGTTTTCTTAAAGTTTGCTGTAGGTGTGACAACATATCTGTGCAATAGTTTACTCTTTTATAGTTCAAATGACAGCAGAGACCTTCTTTTCTTTTTCTTTCTTTCTTTCAACAATTTTATTTATTTGTCAGAGTGCGCGTGCATGCGAGATAGAGAGAAAGAGAGAGAGAACAAGCAGGGGAAGAAGCAGAGGCAGAAGCAGGCTCCCCACTGAGCAGGTACTCGATGTGGGACTCAATCCCAGAATCCTGAGACCATGACCTGAGCCGAAGGCAGCCACTTAACCTACTGAGCCACCCAGGTGTCCCAGAAACCTTATTTTCATTAGGTCCTTTATATCATTCCCTATTCTCAAATATGATTGTCTTAAGCATTTCTACTACATATACTGCATCAGAAAGTGTTATAATCTTTGAAATACCTATCAAATATGACTTAACAAACTCATGAAAATTATATTTGGCCTTCTTTCAACCATTCAGATATTCTTTCCCTCTCTCTCTTTCTTTTTAAGTTCTGTTATATTTTCCTTTCTGCTTAGAGAACATCCTTTACACATTCTCTAAAGATAGACTTGCTAATGACGAGTCCTCTTAGTTTTTCTTTATTGGAGAATTTCTTTATGTGTCCTTCCTTCCAAAAAGAGGTTTTAGCCAGATGTGGAGTTAAGAGTTGATTATATTTTCCTTTCAAAATTTGAAAAATGTTGTGCCTCTTCCTCTGGTCTCCATGTTCCAGGTGAGAATTTCACTGTCATTCAAATTGGTGATCCCTTATGAATAATGTATCCTTATTCTCTGGCTGTTTTTCAAGTTTTTTTTTCTTTGTCTTTTAGATTTTGGAAATTGAGTTATGATGATATGTCAAGGTATGGATTTCTCTGAGTTTATTCAATTTGGATTTCACTCAGTTTCTTAAATCAGTAGATTTTTTTTCATCATTGGGAAATTTTTATCCATTATTTTGACAAATACTCTTTTAGTCCAATTGCTCACCTTTTTTTTTTTTTTTTGAACTCCCTTGGTAAAAAAATTAGCTCTTTTGTTATTGTCCTACAGGTTTCTGAGACTGTGTTTACTTATTTGAACTATTTTCTCTCTATTGCTCAGATTGGGTAAATTACTCAAATCCACTATTCTATCCTCTGAAAACTCCACTCCACTATTGAACCTATCCAGTCAGTTTTTTACTTTAGTTATTGCATATTATGGACAGAGTTGTGTTTCTACAAATTCATATATTGAATCCCAACTCCAAATGTAACTGACTGTACTTGTAGACAGGGCCTTTTAAAGGCTACTAAGGTTAAATTGGAATCTTAAGTGTGGAATCTAATTCAAAAGAACTGGTGTCCATATAAGAGGAGTGAGGGACACTGAGGCTCTCTCTCTACCTCTGAGTATGCACAAAGGGCATGGGAGGAAACCTGTGAGATGGTGGCTGTCTGTAAGCCAGGAAGGGAGCTCTCCGCAGAAACAGAATGTTCCAGCATTTTGATCTTGGTCTTCTAGCCTCCAGAACTGAGAAAATAAATTTTTGTTGAGTTATCCAGTGACTTAATATCACACAAGTGGTATTTTGCTATGGTAGCTCAAGCAGACTAACACATTGCATTAGTTCTATAATTGCTATTTTTAAAAAAATCTCTATACCTTCTATTTATTTGTTGAGATTTTCTATTTTTCATTTTTTTTCAAGAGAATTGGTCATTGCTGATAGAAGCATTTTTATGGTATTTGCTCAAATATTCTAGTCAGATAATTCTCACATCTGATTTATCTGAATGTTGTTATGTTATGTTACCTCCCATTCAAGTTGGGATATTCTTTGCCCTGGGTATAAGTGATTTTTCAATTGTATTCCAAATATTTTAGATATTATATTGTGAAACTCTGGGTTTTATTTAATTTTGTTTTAGCAGGTAATCCCCTTTTTGAGGGGTAGCATTTGGGTTGTGTGGGTGAATTATCATGTTTCCTGCTGGGTACTGCTAACACAGCCTCAGCAAAAGTAGAGCACTAATACACAGCAAATGACTGACCTGAGGTTCAGCTTACCCCAAGGTCCTGCTGACACCATCCTCTCACCAACTTATTGCCTCTGAGTGGAGGTGTAAGCTCAGTTCCTTTCTGGGTGTCTGACACCAGGGAGGGAGGAGTGAAGGGCTGACAACTGCTTTGACTGCTACAGGTTGGGTAAGGAAGCCCCACTCCTTTCTACTGAGATCTGCTGAACCAGTGAGGAAGGTGGAGGGAGGGACATGCCAACTCACTCTGCCTCTGACCAATCAGTTCCACCTCATTGATGCTGCATGGGAGAGGAGGCTTGGCTAGCTCTGGGCTCGGTAAACACTGTGGAGAGAGAGAGGAGGAAGCATCAGCCAGGTCAGGGTGGAGTCTAACTCCCCACTTGGCCCTACTGGCAGCACACATGGGAGAAACAGAATCTTGTTTAGTCCTGTTTCACATTGTCTTCTTCAGTCTCCATGATGCTGGCTGCATCTAGAGGGTCAGCTCCCCACTGGGCTCTGATGATACCAGGAGTAGGGAATTGGGAGTGCTGAGCTGACTCACACTCACGCACTCATACTGGGTAGGGGGTAGAAGGTGACCTCACTGCTGTGGTCTTTTTCATGTTTCCTTTTTTAGGGTTAATGGAGGTTTTTGGATTTGTGGGTTTATAATTTTCCTCACCTTTGGAACATTTCCAGCAATTCTTCAATATTTTTTCAGTCTGCTACTGACTCCTTCAGGGACTCAATTTACATTTATATTTATCTGCTTGAAATATTCCCACAGTTTGCTAATGCTCTTTTCATTTTTAAAAATTCTATTTTTCTGTTTCACTTTGAATGGTTTCTTTTTCTATTTCACTTTGAATGGTTTCTATTTCTGTGTGTTCGTGTTCACTCATCTTTTCTTTTGCAATGTTTAATTTTTTTTTTATCTTTTTTTTTGGTAAATTTTATTTTTTATAAACATATATTTTTATCCACAGGGGTACAGGTCTGTGAATCGCCAGGTTTACACACTTCACAGCACTCACCATAGCACATACCCTCCCCAATGTCCATAATCCCACCCCCCCCGCCCCCCTCCCCCCATTAACCCTCAGGTTTTTTTTTTTTTTTTTTTTAAAGATTTTATTTATTTATTTGACAGACAGAGATCACAAGCAGGCAGAGAGGCAGGCAGAGAGAGAGGGAGAAACAGGCTCCCTGCTGAGCAGAGAGCCCGATGCGGGGCTCGATCCCAGTACCCTGGGATCATGACCTGAGCCGAAGGCAGAGGCTTTAACCCACTGAGCCACCCAGGTGCCCCCTCAGTTTGTTTTGTGAGATTAAGAGTCACTTATGGTTTGTCTCCCTCC
>NW_019154096.1:42565730-42573790 GCF_002288905.1 Enhydra lutris kenyoni | reverse complement strand
TGGATTTGTAGGTGTTTGCAATCTTTAGATAAGCTATCTAGCTGATCTCCCGCTACCTGAAGTAGTCTCAGCCTGCTACTTCTCCGCCATCTTGACTCCTCCCTCTGCAATGTTTAATTTGCTATCAGTTTGTTTTGTGTATTTTTTATCTCACACTTTGTAGTTTTCATTTATAGAAGTTAAATTTATTTTGGTCAGTTTTATATGCTCCAGATCTCTACTTAATTTGTTCAATATTCCATGTTTTTGAGCATATGGAAATCGGTCATTACTTTTTTAAGATGTTCTAGTCTGGCAAATAAGTCATCTGTTTCATTTCTTGGTTAGTTTCAGTTCATTGATTTTTCTCCTCACTGTGGGTTGTATTTTTCATGTCTGGTAATTTTTTAATTGGATACCAGATATACCTTGTTAGATGCTAGATATTTTTGTCTTTCTGTAAATATTTTTGAGCTTTGTTTTTGGACTCAATTAAGTTGCTTAAAATGTAAGTTCTAATATATTTAATTTTTAGTTTAGGTTGAATGTTCACTGTAAGTTATTTAATAATTATGTTTCCAATTGATTAGTACTTAATTTTGATTAATATGCTTTTGCTGGATTATGTTTTCTGTAATAATTATTAGGAGGTTTCATGGATCATCTACATTTGGATGACTTAACTATCTTAGATGCATTTCTATTGCTGATAATCTAGACATATGACAACTTGGGAAGTAGTAGAGCTCCTGAGTCACACTTTTACCCTCAAATTTCTACAGTTTCATTGTGTTCTATAGAAATGCTGAGGAGAAGATTATAGTCAGTGAATAATTTTCTTTTTAGGATACCAGTTTTTACTTTCTCAATGAATCTATGATTCTTTATTGGACAAATCTTGATTTTTTTTATCCTATATTTTTTTTATTGGGACGTAGTAAGACTTTGTATTGTATTTATATTTTCTTTCATTGAGAGAAATATCTATTTGTGTCTGGATACATTTTGTATCCTGCAATTTGCTTTCTAGAATTTACTTAGGTATACTAATTATTTTTATGTTAGATTTCCATTTCTCTCCTATTTGCCTCTGTTATTCTCACTCTTGTCCCTCTTATTTCTTTACTTGTCTTCCTCTGTGTTTCTTATCATTAATTTTTTTCTTCTTTGTTTCCTTGGAGTAAATCTCCCACAGTTTTCTCTTCAGCTACTGTTTCCATACTGTTTTCCTCCTCTTTCACCTCCTCCTCCTTCTCCCTTGCTGTTCCTATATATTCATCTCTTCTTCTGTCTACTCGTCTTCTTTTTGTTAAAATTTTACTTAATATTGGATGCTGTGGTTTTAAATATATTTGTCTTTTTTAATTTTTTTTATTTTATTTATTTATTTATTTTTTAAAAAGATTTTTATTTATTTATTTGCCAGGGAGAGAGAGCACAGGCAGACAGAATGGCAGGCAGAGGCAGAGGGAGAAGCAGGCTCCCTGCTGAGGAAGGAGCCCGATGTGGGACTCGATCCCAGGACGCTGGGATCATGACCCGGGCGAAAGGCAGCCACTTAACCAACTGAGCCACCCAGGCGTCCCAATATATTTGTCTTTTAATAGAGTCAGTTCTATTTGAATTTGATAAACAAACAAAATAACATGGGTAGAATTTTCTTGACTCTGCCTTTTTTAAAACGTAGACAACATGTTGATTGTCTCCTTAGGATGAGTTAAAACTAAAGTATTGGACATGCTGAGCTAAGAAGGAAACTGCAGTCATGATTCCATTTCATCTAAGAACCAGTGAGGCAAATCTTACTCAATGTTTGCTCACTGACTGGATAAACCCCTGAATGCTTGCTGGCCCTGTCTCACAGAAAAGTACCACATTAGGTTGGAGGATTAAAGCCACCTTGCTCATTACCAAGTACTCTTCAAATCTTGGGCTGAGAATCTCAGAGTAAGCCAAGGTGGTAGTTGCAGGATAATGCATTTTGGTAAAATATTTCACTTTCCCTGAGACATCATAGGTTTTTATTCCAAAGAAATTGTACCATGTGTATTTGGGCTCTTTTGCATGACCATGGAACAATCAGTGACAGTTATTACAAATTGGAAGTCTGTGGTTGTGACCAAATTCCTGGAATGGGTGACTCCAGACAGACAATGTCTGCCCTTCTAAGTACAGACTGGGGAGGGAAGTCCCCAGGCAGGACTGCCATTGATGCAATACATCTGTGCAGGAGGCTCAGCACAAAGCTCTCCTTTTCCAGACATTTCTACACTGCTGTGTGGGAGTAGATCCCTTGAGGTACATTAAATCTGTGTTCTGCTGAGAGGCCCAGGACTCCCAGCAACCTTCAGGGATGGGCATTGTGTGTGATTTGGGGAGGTCACTGGGTCCCCTATCACTCTTGTTCTCTCTGCACTGTGGCACTTTATGGAGAGTTCACACTCAGGCATGTCAGAGCTAAATGGTGCAGGCTGATCTGGTGTCACTTGCTAATGCCCTCGATTCTTTATTGCTGTAGATATGCGTGTGTGAGGGACAGCTCAGACTCCCAGTCGCCCAACTCTGCCCATTTCCATGCTGAATGAGACAGCAAGCCCAGTCCTTTCTTCACCTCCTGTCAGAGCAGTCTTTGCCCTTATCCTGTTTTATATAACTGTCTCTCAGACGTTGATTGAACCTAGAATTTTGATATTCATTTGCTACTGCTTTATCTGGCCTATGATTCTGTATGTTGAAGACTAAATGCACCAAGAGAGAAAGGACCTACAAATTATTTGTAAAAATAGACGTGAGATTTGCATCACTGAAATTAGGCTTGAATTGATTAAGCACGTCTCAATTAAAACTTAAAGAAAACTTCTTCTTGGTTGTGTAGTATAGAAAGTAGATGTTGCATAGCTCACAATTCTTGCAGGGTAAGAATAGGATCATCCACCCTGCTCCAGGCCATGGCTGAATGATTCAAGGGAGAGGAGCCTGATTCAAAGAATCACATTCTGTCTTTCAGGACTATGAATAAAGATTTTATTTATTATTTATTTGACAGACAGAGATCACAAGTAGGCAGAGAGGCAGGCAGAGAGAGAGGAGGGGAAGCAGGCTCATCGCCGAGCAGAGAGCCCGATGCGGGGCTCTATCCCAGAACCCTGGGATCGTGACCTGAGCCAAAGGCAGAGGCCCCAACCCACTGAGCCACCCAGGCGCCCTTTCAGGACTATGAAAAACTGCGTGGAAATAGAAGAGCCAGAAAGCGTTGGAGTACATTTACCTTAGGGCAGAACCTTAGACCTGAGGCCCATTGGCCACTGTATCTGGGGTACCTGGGCTCTCCTCTGAGGTCCTCTCATTCTTGCCTTACTTCTTCATTCTTATTTCTACTCATTGTGTCCTCTGAACTCAAGAGCCTGAGAATTACTACAGCCAGTCCCCTGCTGTTGGCCATGCTTGTTAGATATGCCCCTATAGCTTATCCATGACACAGCTTGATGAAACATTGCCAGAATCCAGGCTTCTAAGCTCACTCTGTCAAGGTACTTGGGCCCCATTTTCACCCCCTTTATAGGTCACAAACCCCAGCTAGGAAATAAAATGAAGATGGTGGTATGTGGGAGTATCTGCCTGTCTGAAATCCAACAAATTTACTCATAGATCCTTCTGGTCCATTGAAGTAAAATATTACCCACTGTATTCAAGATGTATCTAAAGGCTCTAGGATTATTATTTGGAACTAAGATGCATGCACCCATTTAATATATTTAATATGATTATTTTTTCAATTTTGTGCTTGATGTTAATGATGGTAGGTAAATAAAATATGTTTATTGAGTCAGTCACAAGGAATTTAACATAGATAACACTGATTTACTTGTTAATTAATTGATGAAATCATTATCTAATTTATTTAATGGCCATTTACCCCTTCAGAAAACTTTATGGAGGACAACCTCATGGCAGGGCAGGTGTTGGGAGAGACCAAGATAGGAGCAAAACATAGCACTTGTTCCAAGGGAACTCAAGGTGGGGAGTCAATCCTAAAAATTTTAAATATGTGTTGATAAGCATGAGAAAAGACTTGTGGGCATGAACTTGGTGAAATAAATTTATACAGATATAACTGAAGGGGAGAAGGTCAGAAGTTTCTTGCCGTCATGCAGGTGAGAGATGGTAATCTACGTGGCAGTAATGGTAGTGGTTATGAAGAGATATTGGCAATTCTCTTAGATACTGAAGCAGTAGGATGGAACTAAATGATTGGAAGGGGTGGGGGTGGACAGTGCAGGAGAAGGAGAGTTGAGGGTACAGACTGAGTTGCCAGTGGTAGTAGAGATAGTGCTCGCTTCGGCAGCACATATACTAAAAAAAAAAAAAAAAAAAAAGATGGTAGTAGAGATAAAAATGAAAAAGAATGTTTATGTGGAAAGTTTGTTTCTGTTTCCTCACAGGAACTGATTAGATCCAAGTGGAAATGCTGAGTAAGTCTGAACTTAGGAGAGAAATCTGGGCTGAACACTTGATTAGAGACTCATTTTCTAAAGAGATGGTAATAGAAGGCATGGAATTGGAAGACATCACCAGAAAGAGTGATTCAGGACAGAGTGAATAGTTTAAGGGTCACCAAAATTTAAAAGAAAGTGTGGGAAAAGAAATATGGGAGGTAAGTAAAAAAGGGATAAGGAAGTAGAAGAAAAAGTAGCAAAGTGTGGTGTTAAGAAAGCCAAAGAGAGTGTTTGGATTAGAAGGGAGGAATCATCTCTTTTGAATGATACTGAGATGTGAAGGATGATGTGTACAAAGTTCTTAATTGATGACTTCTGTTTTCTTTGAGCTGTAGGAGAGAAAGTTTCTGAAGAGAGTGAATTTCAGAGGTTTGAGAACAGAATTTCTGGGCAACTTTCCAGCCTGATGTAGGAAGCAGGATGAGATAATCTATGTAATGTACTTTGAATAATGCCTGGCAAAGATTAAACTCTCAGTAAATGTTGGCAGCTACTATAATGGCACCAAATTGTTCAGCTTTGTGGTTTTTCTCTAATAGTGATTAGCACCTGGAATATAAGCACAAAAAAAGTTGGACAAATGCATTAATTCTGAGGGGGATTTTTCAAGAAGTGAGATGGAAGAATAAGAGACTTGTGAAAATTGGCAAGTGTGATACAAATATTGTTCTGTGGAATCTTAACTGGATTAAGAAAAAAAAACAGAAGACGAGAGAAGGCTGCTAGATAATGAGAAAATAAACAGTTCCTGGGCCAGAAAGTCTTGATAATATTACAACACTGGTGCAATGGGAGTAATTAAATGAAAGGACTGAGGATGGAAGGTTGAGGAAGTGTGGGATTTGTGAATTTTGGACTTAAGAGTTCAGCAGTAATCAGTGATGACAGTGTTCCGGGGAGATAATGGAAGCAAGTTGACAAAGTGGAACAGGGTGAAGGTCACTGAGCTGATTTAAGGACTAAGAACTCAGGTGTAGGGCTTGAATGTTAAATCACCCGGGGCGGTAAGACCTGGAGGTAAGGAAGTGAACAGGAGGCTAATAGAGGTGGTAGCTAGAAACGGGGGATGTATCTTAGTCTGTTTTTTCCAGAAAGCAAAGCCTGAAACGGATACTTGAGTGAAAGTTCTTGATTGGGACCCAAGAGGTAGGAGTAAGTGTCAGTAAGAGTGAAACCAGGGAAGAGAAGAAGCCATACATCATGCTGGCCACTGCTTTAGGCAACTGGTTGCTGGATCCTGTTGGACAATTTAAGGAGCCGCATGAGAGGGATTGCAGGATCTTCTCTATGGAAAGAAAGAAGGAAACATTTTTCCATTGGATCCTATCCCCATTAGTCAAAGAACCCTGGTATAGTGCTATCACCCCTAAATTTCTGGGTTGAGCATCTGTGAACAAAGCAGTTTAGACAAAGAGAAACAGTGTGGCAGGAGACAAGATGCTTCCAGGTTGTACCTGCGTGAAGGGGGTCAACTTCTACAGAGTCTTGGCTGCTCCATAGTGACTAAGAGGGAGGTGAGGATGAGAGCATCTGAAAGGATGCCCAAGGGGCATCCACGGCAGGCCACCCCTTGTACTAGGCATATCTGTTCATTCCATCCATTTAGTCCCACATGTCACAAAGTCAGCTTCAAGGCCGTGGCCTGCAATCTCCGCAAATATGTAATTTAAAAGGATTAGTGAAACAAGTTACAGTCACTGCTGCATCTGGCTATATGGCAATAACTAGTATTCAATGACTATTCCTCCATCACTTATTCTACATTTCCCTCACCCTTTGCCAGCACTTGGGTTGGGTCTGTGTCACTTGCCTGGAGCAGGAACTTTGACCTTCTTACCCAAAGCATCCAAGTCCTAGTTTGTCTTGCCCTGTTACCTGGAAGTTGCTGTGACTGACTGCTTACCATCCTCACTGGCTGTGGAAAGCCCAAGAGATGCACCATTAAATCACCCAGGTTCTATATAGGCCCTCTCTTAATCCATTTTACAGAAGAAACACTAGCTCCTCAGAACAGTCAGGATACAGAGCCCCCACCAATAACTCTTCTCCTTTTTTTCCCCTGCTGGTTCACTGGCATTAACAGTCCTGAAGTGACCAGGTGAGAGTTCTAACTTCAAGCTGAATAGAATCTGTATTGTGTTCACTTAGAAAAGCCTTGCCCCTACCATCACTACGCTGTCCTATGAACCAGGGTCTCTAATCTATCAAAGTCTAAGGCTGTGTGACAGGAAGCACAAATTCCACATGAGGGTTGGTGACGTGAGGGGAGAGGCCAGTCTCACTTCTGGACGTTTCTTGATTTCCCTGATCCTGTAATCAGGTTCTTCTGGGCTCTGACCCATAACCCAAGGCATCAGCTCTTCCCAGCAGTCGTGTACCTAACACCTCAAACTACTTCTCCCTATGAGTTCATCAGCCACATGGATTCTTGCTATTCTGCCTACCAAGAGGTTTTTCCTTTACTCTTGTTCTCTAGGGACCCTGGGGATAGAATACAGTAGCAATCTATTTGAACTCGTTATTGCCAACTTATGCCAGCTCAGGTGTGGGAACAGGCCTAGTTAATCCCTCCTCTGGCAGCTGAAAGCAGGGAAGACCCATGAGTCCATGGATGTGAGTAGAAGGAGAGACATTGGTACCATAGTGAGGGTGATGTGCGAGATGGGGCCATCGGTTTATGTAATGTGCTTTCCCTTTTGGGTCTGCATAGGTCAGATCTTGAGCATACCAGTTCCTCTGTGCAAAGGATTGCTGTTGTGCCCACTCAAACTTGTGGCATATGGGACATCTGAATACATCCAGCCCCAACCCCATGGTACCTTGGTCTCCTCTGGCTCAGAGCTTGTTTTACCAGAGTCCAATGACATGCCTGGAGCTATTTTTCAAATAGTTGGTAGCTTTCAACTATAGAAAGGTGACCCTGCTCTAGCCCCCTCAGAGTCTGTGAACCAGCTCTGCTATAGAGACTTTCTAGATGCTCTGTAGAATCCTGTTCCACCAAATCCCAAGAGGCAGGGCAGTTTGCACACAGGTAGGCCTGTGGTGGAGAACTTTTCTTGCTCTGGGCCCCTCTCAAAACTGGCAGCTTACTGGATCATCTGATAAATGAATCAAATCAGTACTTTTAAGTGTGATCTATGATGTGTCCCAAATCCATAAGGCCAAGCTAACATCATCTGATTTCTTAGTGGAGGGAAGTACAAGGTGCAACAGTGTGCCCTTTATCTGAGAGGAAATGTCCCAGCATATTGAAGACCACTGGGCTCTACTGGATTCACCAATGGGGCAAAACCTGGTGAGATTTATCGCCCATCTTAAGCCCACATGTGTCCATGATTGCATCTAGAGTATGTTCATGTTTTCAAATGAGAGAACTCTGCATTTCATGCCTATAAAAGGCCATCCAAGTTGGGATTTACAACATTGGGGTTCTCAAAGGCCAGTTCACTTATTTCCAGCTAAAAAATGGGACTTTTAGTGTCTACCCGATATTCCTCACAGTTTTATAATGAGGGTCATATGAGATAGTATGCACAAAACACTTTAAACTGTAAAGCATTGTTTAAATATTAAATGATTGATATT
>NW_019154096.1:42512814-42565720 GCF_002288905.1 Enhydra lutris kenyoni | reverse complement strand
TTCCTTCCTTCCTTCCTTCCTTCCTTCCTTCCTTCCTTCCTTCCTTCCTTCCTTCCCTGAAGTTTGAGAGAGGAGAGAGAAATGGATTAGTGGTGTTCAGAGAAATCTTGGGAATTAAGCAAACAAGGGACTGCTCTTACTTATGCAAGACTGTCCTCAAGACCTCTAAGTCCCAGCTTGTGGCTTGGGATTGATAACTGAAGGGTGAAATGGAGCATTTCCAAGGTCTGACTTTTTAAATTATATCTCTCCTTTGTGGAGATACTAAATTGTAGCCAAGTTGTAATGAAACTCATCTTGAATAGAAAGTTTGCCAAGTACTTTATGAACTCTATATACTGCATAACTAGCCAGTTATTCTATGAAGAGGGGTGTGAGGGTCCATGCCCTTGGTGTAGGCCTTTGGGAAGGAGGACAAGGTCCATATATTCTCAGTACTGGCACCCTATTTCAGTCTAGGAGCTTGGCCTGGGATGGATTGGATTTTCCCAGGCTTTCACTGCTGCTTGAGTAGAAGGTGTGCTCCAGAGTAAGCAGTTTGATTTGGGAGTGGATGGATGGCCTGGTGCATGGATTCCAAGGAATAATGATTGGAGCATTATGACAAGTTGATGACAGTGGCAGAGGGAGAGGCTCTAGGAGTAAACCTTGGGGAGTCAGCTATAGGAATGAGTTCCGACCGGCCTCATTTGCACTGTTACTGGGCTGCACTCAGGTTGAAGATGGGGAGGAGGCCAAGTTGTTCCCTTGCAGGTCGGCTTTCTGGGAACAAACATGTGCTGGAAATCCTAGCCTTCCTCCTGCATGAAATTGAAGGAAATAACTAGAAATACAGCTTCAGTGTGGACATTGAGCAAACGTGGCTTGCAAGGTGCACTTTCAAAACAACTTCTGAATTGTCAGTGTGCTGATATTTGTTTTTCCTGATAATGTGGGAATCTGAAAGGACACATGTACATTCATAAAGGTACATGAAAATGAATATCAGTGATCACTGAGAGGGCGGGAGAGCAAAAGTCAAATGATTCTTCTTTCTGCATCTGGGCTTCATGGTTTTGGGCTGCTGACATCCAGCCTGACCTGAATCCAAAGCCCTCTTTGGAAAGTGTCAGTTTTCACGAACACTTAGTTGTCTGCCACTTTGGTGTAGTATACCTATTTATTTTCCCCCTAATTATTTTTTGGACTTTTGGAAAAATGGCAAGGAAAAATACATTTGTAAAATTTAGGAACAATTTGATGGAGTATTATTGCCTTTTCTCATTGACAACAACTCAAAAGCTGGTCTAGCAAATGGGGTTTAGTCAAATAAATCCAAAAACATTGTAAATAGCTTGAGAAAACCGCTTTTCATTGTATCATACTACAATTTCAGTTTCAAAGCTCCATAGTGCCATAAGAAACAGGGCTAAAGGGGCGCCTAGGTGGCTCAGTGGGTTAAGCCTCTGCCTTTGGCTCAGGTCATGATCTCAGGGTCCTGGGATTGAGCCCCGCATGGGGCTCTCTGCTCAGCGGGGAGCCTGCTTCCCCCCTCTCTCTCTGCCTGCCTCTCTGCCTATTTGTGATCTCTCTCTTTCTGTCAAATAAATAAATAAAATATTAAAAAAAAAAAGAAACAGGGCTAAAGAGTGGTGTCTCAATGGAAATATCATTTTATTGCATTGTAAGAAAAAAAAATACATGTTCTCTGTGAAGGAAGAACTTCACATATTTGTAAATGTTCCCAATACTTTTCTACATATCTTGGGATTACAATCTAAACAAGAAAACCCATTGGAATCATTTCACTTGTGAGCCTGCAGAAAGCTCCTGTCTTTGCCAGGGTCATGCAAGATTTCCTCAGAGACCTGTGTGGTGGAAAGGCCTACCACAAGGGCTGAGTCTCATGGACTGGCCAAGAGTCCCAAGGCTTTCATTTATTTGCTTTTGACTATGGGAAGTTATATCACCTTTATAAATCTGTATCTTCATTTGTAAAATGATGACAAAAAAAAAAAATAGCACCTATTCATAGACCAGTTGTGAGAATTGATTTTAAATGTGAAGTTCATATTAGCATAGAACTTAGAACTTGGAGGAGAGTTGATAAATGACAGCTTTTTCTATTTTTATGATGACTATAAGGGACATTCATCAGAAGCTGAGTGAGTTGTCCTAAATTGAAATTATAAAGCACTTACTTTGTGCAAGACACTATGAAAGGCTGGCCCATCACAAGCATCTCAAAGGAATAGCAGGATGTGGAGGAGCAGTGCCAGGACACTTGAGGAATATAAAAGGCCCAGGCGCACACATACAGGTCTATGCCCTAGCAGCCTGTGAACACCCACACACCCACATATAACACACCAACACATGCACCAGAGCAGAGCTCTGCTCTTCAACATTTCATGTGCTCCCTGCATTCCCCAGCCTCCCTTGCAGTGGGTCAATGTTTTGGACAACAGATTATAAGTAGAAGTGACAGTGTCACTTCTGGAATGAGGAAGTAAGGGCCAGTGTGCCTCCTCTTTCGCAGTTATTGGGACTTAGGGGAGACTTGTCCTGGGTCACATAGTTCAAGGTGGAGGGACCTGCTGGAAGGAACCACACCAAATATTGTGTGAGACCTATACCTTTGTGTGTGAAGTAACTGAGATATTGGGGTTAGTCATAGGAACTAGTCTCACTCACCCTGAGACATTTACCTATAACTTGACAGGGCAGACCTCTAGAATAAACTCTGGGGAGAGTCAAGAACAATATATCCAATGGTTGATTTTATTAGCTCATATATGATTAATTTTCAAAAAAATCATACCTATTAATATGTACCCCTGGAAAGACCATGATGGTGAACTGTTGCTATATCCATCAAGCCTGTATTTAGAGAAACTATTTTCATCACCACAGTGGTTTATACTATGTTGGAAATTCTCTGAGAACTGGACTACTTCCTCTGCTCTTTCTGGCCTTTCTGGTGATTGAGGTTAATGCCCCTCCCTAATCCAGATATCCAGAGCAAGGGATGTGGTTTCTTGGAAGAAGACAGGGAGGGGCCGATGAACGACCAAAGGAGTGCTGGTCACAGGCAGAGAATATGACAAGAAAGTTGGGGATGGGCTGGGGTGTTTCTATACACTCTGTGGGAGACCAGTGGAAAGTAGCAATCTGGGATCCAGGCTATGGATGGCATCAAACAAGGTCAAAAGCCCTTACTGGTGATTGAGAAGGTGGAAAAGGCTGGTGGTCACAAGTGGGCAAAGTGCTGGTTCAGGGCTAACTAGCCAATGAGTACAAATGTCTCTTATATGTGAAATATCTTATGAATATTATCTTTTCTGATTTTCCTGAGGACTTTATAAAATAGGATTGATTACATTTTAATAGTAAAAATATTGAGGGTGAAAGATATTAAGTAAGTTGTCTGAAGTCACAGAATTACTAAAGATTCAAAGATTCAAACTTGAGATTATTCAAGATCCGAAAGCAGATTTCTCAGGTTCAAAAGCCCTTTCCTCTTTCATGTATTGCCTCCCAAGAAGAAGAAAGCATGAAAAAAAAGGGTCATTACCCAGGCTACTTGGCAGGGCCGTGTATTGCAGCTTCAGTTGCAGGAGGAAGAGGAAACGGGGAAGAGGTGTGGTAGATGCAGGCAAGATCCAAGCCAGTGTCATTTTCCAAGGGGAAATCTGTTCCAGTAGTTGGGCTAATAGCAAATGCTTCCAGTAAACACAGGTGGAAGGCAAAGGCAGTGCTATTCTTATTCCACCTGATCTGTTTGGCTCCATGCTGGAAGTACAGGGCAGTGTCCAAGCACTTGAGAGGGGTCTGGTCAGGAGTGGGTGGGGCATCAGTCATTCTACCTGGATCCCTGGCAGGACTCTTGTCCCAGTGGGTGGCCTGGATTCAAATGAGAACATGGATGCGACCCTTGGCCCACTGACTAGGGACATAGCAGAGCTCAGCAGAGCTTTGACAGCAAGGGGTGTGATGGTGTCCAGACTTGCCTGTGTCCACAGGATGCGGACAGGCAGGTCTAGGGTCTGCTCTTCCGGTTGGTGGGTTTAAGTCTCCAAATACTTGGACTGTGGTAGGCCTACAGCTTAGGGTTCTGGAGAAAGTCAGCGACTGACAGGTTCAAGGGTAACAGACATGGTTCCAAGTTGCATGTTACATTTCACCCCATGGGAGGGTCCAATTCTGAATGGAATTTGGGACCATGAGAAGTGAGGACTGAGGATCTATAAGGTCAGAAACTTGGTTGTAGACTTGCATGAAGATGAAGATGAGCCAGTTTCTAAAAACTTAAATCCAGGCAGATCCCAAGAAGGGTGAGATAGGAGATAAAGCAACTGTTCTTCAGATATCTGACAACAGGCTGTGATGTGACTCTCCAGGAGCACAACTGAGGGGGTACCTCCCACCTTGCCTTTTGTTCCATGTAAACACACTGGTGTAGCTTTCGACTTTCTAGTGCAGGACTGGCAGTGAAGGGAGGGCCGGAGTCACCCTCCCTGCCTCCCCTCTGCAACCATCTTCCCCCGTACAGGACATGGAAATACCCTAGCAGCCCCCACCACCATCCTGCTCAATCTGGAAAGGGAGACCAAGAGAAAAAGAAAGAAAAACACTTATTGAGAAACGATAGCAAGACAAAAGTTGAAGTGGACAGTGGAGACCAAAGGAGAAGGAATGGCTTTCTCTTGGTAGTCCAAAGGCAATGCTGGTATGTCAAGGTGCTTTTATGCATGTATTTCCCAGGTTCTAGGGTTTTTATCATAAAGTTTTGGTTGACCTATTGAGTAAGGAGGACTGATGGGCCAGTTGAAAGAGCCAAGCTTCATGTACCGCCTTCCAGGAGCTGGCAGGCATGGTGCCTTCGAGAGATGTGTTCTGGAGTCTCCAGAGGAGGGGGAGACTCAGGTTTAGGGAAGCACAAAGTTGTGAGCAGAACTGGGTAAGTTAGAACGAGAGGGTGATTGTTTTTTGTTGTCTAGCCTGCCCCGTCCCACAAGCTAGCACACATGGCTATTGAGACAGAGAAGTGTGCTAGTCCAAAGGGAGATGTGCTGTGGGTGAGGGTAAAATACACCCCAGAGTTCTAAGACCTGGAGTGAGAAGAAAAATGTAACCTATCTCAGTATTTTCACATATGTTGTCTATTGAAGTGATAATGTTTTGGATATATTAAGTTAAATCAATTATATTATTAAACTATTTTACAGATTTCTTTTTGCCTTTTAAGATGTGGCTACCAGAAAATTTGAAGCTATACATGCGGCATGTACTGTACTTTTATTGGAGAACACTGGTTTAGGCTCTTCTTAAAGTTCCAGGAGCAGAATATGAGAACCTGTGATGCAGATAGACAGACAGACAGACAGAGACACACACACATAAAAACACAGATGTGGGTTCCAGGCAACTCTAGCATCTGGTAGATAAATTCGAAATGTTATAAATTCTCAAAAATAATTCAGAGCCTTCCTCAGCCCTTGGTGATGCATTGCTGTTGATCAGTTTCCCCTTTTTCTCTTGGTCATCAGCCCCTCCGTTCCTGCTATTTCCCTCTTCAAACTTAGGCTGTTTTCCACTTTTTAAGATGCCACCATAGATTCAGGGTGTGAGATGAGCTGGAGAAAAGCAAACAAGTACTTACATTTTGGGAATAAGAAATCGTTTTTCCCAGACCGTGGAGGAGAACATAATGGGGCTTTTCTGCATTCCAGCTGCAATGTTGGCTCTGGCAGGCTGGCTGTTCTCTGATATAATGTGAAACATAACTCAGTGGTCATTTCAATGTGTAAAAAGTTCAGCAGTATTGTTGGAACTATCATCATAAATCAGGAACAACTTTCTTTAGGGACTCTATTGCCACTTGATTTAGTATTTCCTGGCAACTTGCCTATCGTGGAATGAAGCCACGATTGCTTCCTACACAAAATGTTATCTGCAAAACATCCCACCAGAAACCTACAGAAAGAACGCTGACCAGCTTGTGGGTTTTGATAATCTAGGGCTGCTCTTTGTATTGAGAATAAATTTGACAATGGGACTCATTGTTAAATTGGACAATATATTCCCTGGAACAGCTTCCAAATTAAAATGGGGTTTATACAGTGTTTTATATACCACTCGTTCCAAAGGAAAGAAAAGTGAAATCTTTCAGTTCCAAGAAGAAAATTCAGCAAAGTATGGATACTGTGAAACATGAGGAATTATCCTAAGCAACATTCATGCTAGTGTGTTCAGTTATTGTAAATACAGGGGGAAATGTATATTGCAGAGAGTAGGGGAGCATGGCAATCTTGAGCATAAGACCTTGGGGGATTTCTTTTAGGTTAGTTCTGGGAGGATGTGCAGTTCCTTACTTTTAAAGGAGTGATTTACCTGGGAAGTACTAGGAGAAAAAGCTGGAAGCATCTCCCCAGTGCCCTATAGTTTTGCCTGGCAGTAGGTGTTGGGGAGGGCCTTGGAGGGTGGGCTGGGCTTAGGAATTCAGTGGATGCAGATGCTGTTTAGTTCACAATCCTGCAGTGGTACCGACCCCCAGATGGCATTTGTGGGCCATGAACTCAGGAGCTCAGGTCAAGAACAGGACTCTGTAAAGAGCAAGGACACTTTCCCAGGAAACACCCAACACTCTCCAAAACTTAGAAAAGACAACTGAGCAGAGATGCAGAGCTCTGTGCAGGGCGATCTCAGAGAGGCTCACTTCATCGCTCCTTGTCCTCCCCAGGCTGCTGGATCAGCAAAGTAAAACTTAAGTAAACCTAAATCTATCTTTTCTTCCTTTTCCATTCTCTCGGGGTGGAACGATTCAGACTAGGATCTCAACTACTGGTTCTGAACAAATATTGAACTCCTTTCGTAACGATGAACATGCAGAGTGCAATTGCCAGGCAAGTGAAAAGACAGCACAGTTCAAAAGAAGGGACCACTCTGAGGAATCAGAGAAAATATTTTCCTATGAAATATAATTTCTGTAAGGGGAAATTTTGAGGACACTCCTGATTTGTGTTTCCAACAAACTTCAAAAGGACATTTCTTTTATGGAATTTGAGTAGAGAACTATAAAGAGAAAAACAAACAGGCTGAGGGAGCCAGCACTGAGGTTTTAATGAATGTTTATTTCAAATTGGAAAGGAGGGAGTGAACAACAAACTGGATCTTGCAGAAAACGGGTGCGTTGGAGCAGAAGTCAACTTGGACATCACAAAACTAAGAGATAAAGGAGAAAAAAAGATACAAATATAGGAGAATATATAAAAAGCATGGATGAGAGATAGTACTAATATATAAATATCAGGAATTTTAAAACAATCATTTATTTGTTTATTTTAAGTAATCTCTACACCCAGTGTGGGGCTTGAACTCATGACCCCAGGATCAAGAGTCCCGCCATCCCCCTGATTGAGCCAGCAGGCACCCCTATAAATATTGCGAATTTCAGAAGAAGAACCAATAAAAGTGGAGTCATCATTGAAGAACTATTTGGTGGAAATTTTCCTGAGCTAAACCAAGACTTGAATTTTCTAATTACCAGACAAAATTAACAATACATTTTAACACCTAGACTTGTCATGATAATTTATTTTAATTTCGAGAATATAAACAAATTCTGTGAGGATCCCAGCAGATAAAGTTTACCTCCTCCCACTTCTGCTTTGAAACATGAAGAAGACATTGATCATTTTCTACCAAAGTATGAGGAAAAAGGACTATGGCCCAAATACGATTGTCAGATAAAATGTGGGATGCCAGGCAATACTGCTGGTATCCTATACTAAGAAGTTATTTTGTGTTCACCAGAAATTTGAATTTAACTAGGTGTCCTCTATTTTTATCTGCTAAATCTGGCACCCACAGCTCCTGTGCCTGTCCGGGCTGATGTGCATATTCAAGTGTAGCAGACTGACATTCTCTTGTGTACACAGCCCCAAAGTATATACCCCATGTGAATGTCCTAAAATAATAAACCAAAACACAACTTACTTAAATAATTTTTAAGTCAGCTGAGTGAAGAATCAAAACACCAAATTCAAGGATGGAGAACTCATGATGTAAAAGACTGGTGAGAAAAATGGTCAAACAGATATTCACCTCCCCTCTCCCCACACAGCCATTAGACAAAATTAATTAATTCTCAACATGATATTAAAACATAATGAAAATGCCAAAAGTAATTTTCAAAAGAGGACACGTGACTAAAAATGATAATTTAGTAGTGATGATCTAGTTTGGATTACCCGCTAAAAATCACTAAAACAAGGAATTAGAGGACCAAAAGATAAGGAAAAGCTGAGTAAATTCCTCATATTACACAGGAATAATTAGTTGACACGGATTTATTTTTGATAATGAAAATTAGTGAAAATAGATTCTGACATATATATATATATATATTCATTAAATGTCACTACTAATAGAATAAAAATAGTAGATCTGATTTCCAAAATCACAAGGGAAAAGTTAAAACAATAAGTATAGTCAATCTAGAAAATTAAAAAGAACCATAAAACAAAATAGTAGAAATAAAACTAAGCATTATAAATCTTATTAATAAAATGGTTGGAAAAAAATGGTTGGAATCAACTCTCATTTTGAATCACAGACTCATATTGGGTTAAAAATAAAGTATAAATGTTGCATGAGTGTACCCAATCAAAACAAAAATAATGAAAATAAGGCAATGGGTAAAGATATAGTGGAGAACCCAAACCAAAGGAGAGCAGGAGTGGAAACATAGAGACAGGGAGGAACCCGAGGGGGAAGTGACATGATAAAATAGTGTTACATTTATCCCACTAAAAGAAAAAATCCACAAGGAAGCTATGACAGGGTTGCACTTTCCATGATGAATTTAAGAGTATCGAATGTAGTACACAAAAGTTTTCAGCAATACAAGGAGAAAAAGAGAGAAATGCTATTGTAGCAGGCTACGTTAACATCTTACAACTTCTCTATGAACTGATCACAAAAAATATCTTAATAGATTCCCAACCACCAATTAAAATTCCACCAATGGGCCAGGTTTTCCGTAGTGTTGTAAGCTATCCAGTGCTGTTGAGAGATCTCTCATGATGATGGTCATCAACCTCATAAAACACTGACCTAGAGCCTCCCCTGGGCATGTCCCTCTGTATTGTGACATAGACTGGAAGATCAAGGGAGTTTTGGTCAGTTGTAAAACACCATTTCCTGATCCTCAGTCTTTGGTTCTTTGTCACATAGCAACTGCTGACTTTTCAGTCAATGATGGAACCAAAATCTAGTTAATGTCTCCAGAGTAAATCGTTTCCACTTCCAGTATAAACACGGAAACACACACTGAACCTCACTCCTTCTCTGGATTCCAGACTTAGTCACTTCAGAGGGCGGCTCAACTCTAGAAGGGCTGTGTTTCAGAAAGAATGATTTTTACTGTGGAGGCTAAGTTGCTCTGGAAATATTAGCTGTGTAACCTAGGAAAGGCACGTCTCATTTTGAAAAACATTGCAAGAGCATGCGTGATATTTCTAGATTTATAAAGTGATTTATAAGTGATTTATAAAGTGATTCTTCACCGCACAAACCAACTCAAGGGACCTTGAATACAGAACACTGTTAGTATGCTGCGAGTCAGATTAAGTTTCCACGCAGCTTCTTGGGATACATTTAATATACAAGGTATAGCCAATGGACATCTAGGAGGAAAAATCATTGAAACTCTGCACAGCTGTCAGTGTAGTGTCCAACGAAGACAGCATGTGTCAGGAGGAATATGTGCTTAAAGACAAAGTCACCTAGTACAGAAAGAGTAAATTATTTTAAATAAGTAGATCATTGAGAAATAGCATGGAAATAGTTCCTCCAACATAGTGCAAGGACTCTAAACACTGATGTGGCAGTGACTTTGTGTTTTGTTTTTTTTTAAAGATTTATTTATTTATTTGGGAGAGTGTGCATTTGCATGAGCGAGTGGGCGAGAGCGGCGGGGTGGGGGCAGAGGCAGAGGGAGAGGGAGAGAATCTCAAGTAGAGTCCCCGCTGAGCTAGGACTCCAAGGTGAGACTCTGTCCCACGAGCCTGAGATCATGACCTGAGCTGAAATCAAGCATCCCACACTTAACTGACTGAGCCACCCAGGCGCCCCATGACTTCATGTTTTTAAGAAGCTGACCTCCCTGGTTATCCTCAGCCAGGTTAGTTCAATCTGAGCAAAAAGAATGCCCCTGGAAAGGGCCTCAGCAACCCGGGTTCCTGGGTTCCTGTGATTACAGGAGTCCTGCTGTTCTGGGCAGATCCCCTGCCCTGCAGTGACTGAGTTTAAGCTGAGTTCACACACTGCCCGTCTGAGGAGTGCACGCCTGTTTACATATATACACAATCTCATCGAGAGCTCCTTTGAATTTAAACACTTAACATCGATTCTTTATAACCGTGTGATTTCATTCCACATGGTGGTGATATTTTTTCTCCAAATATGGACTCGTTAGATGGTAATAAATAAGGCGGTCTGGGCGTAGGAAATGCAGTATCCTTCCCCCGGGGTTATTCCAGGGAAGCAGGGACGGAAGCGAGCCTTGCTATTTCAGGAAAGCTGGTGGAGGCTGGATCCGAGGGCTGGTAGCCGGCCGGCAGCTGTCCTCAATCTTGGAGTTTTAACGGAGGGGAGCTGCCAGATTTACATTGTTTAAACACTTAACTAAATTAGCTCTGAAAAGAAGGATGGGAGGAGCCCTGCTTGGTGGGGGAATTCAGGCCCTCTGGCTTCACACACTACTTTACACACACATACACACACACACACACACACACACGCACATTTTTTCCTTAGTCTCTGCGGGGAGGAACTGGGGAGAAATTGTGTGCTCCTTATAGCAAGATTAAAAACAACAACAATAATGAAATGCCTGTTTTAGAAAGCTGTGTCTGGCAGGGGGCTGGTTGGGGCTTCTGGGCTGAGGGCCTGTAAGCCAGGCTGAGGGTTGAAGCTGGACTCTGAGTCGGCAGAGTGAGGAGGGGTCTAGGGCAGTGGATCAGAAAACCCAAGGACGAGAGTCCAGAGGCTCTGGTGCTGGGGATGGGAAACACGGGGGTAAAGGCGGGTGCTATAGGTCTGGCTCTCTGAGGCTCTTTGGAACCATCTCTGGTCTACTGGAGTTTTAGTTTAGCTACTGCTGATTAGGAGACAATTGGACACCTTCTCTGGGGAGAAATTTGTAAAGGGGGTTGGGTAATTGATCCTGAATAAAAGACTTTGCAAAGACACGGTCTCCATGTGAGGGCTCTCATGGAGGACCCTTGAGCAGCTGAACTGCACCTTCAGCAGGAAAAAGGAGTTCAATCTTTTAGCCAGAAAAGGGTGCTAGGCTAAGGAGGCCTCGCTGAGAACAAGGGATGTTCTGGGACCCACTCAATCTCCCAGGTCCCCTAGGCTGAGCTTTGGCATACTGGGGACCCACTGCCCAAGCTGAGGCTCAGAGCCCGAGGTGTGTGCCCTGGAAGATTAACCTGGGTGTATGTTCATGTCACTGGACTATGGCCTTACTGGAGCTCTTCCTGTTCCCATTCTGGGGGATGGCAAGGAAACTGGTGTCTACATTTTGGGGACCTGGGGATGAGCGAGGGAGCTTTTGATAAAGCTGCAGAGTTCCCAGAACCATCACCGGTCCCCATTCTGTAATTTTCTTTCTAAACTGGTAGCAGAAGATTTCCCGATTGTCACTGCTCTGCTCTGGGCTTGTGACAACCTCAGTCCAGGTTCCGTTTCTGCTTGTGCTTGCTGGATGACCCTGGACATATTATTTGGCTCATCAGAATATCGCTGACCTCATCTATGCAGTAGGGAGAAGAGTGGCTAACTCAGTGACTGTTGTGAGGTTTAAAATTATAAGTGTGCAGACGTCTGTAGCTCACACACCGCAGGGAGGGGCACATATGGAGACCCGGGTGACTACTGCTGTTCTTCCTGTTTTAGGTGATTGCAAACATCCATTTTTTCTTCTGTGTTGCCAGCTTTTCAAAGATAGGACTTAGGTCTTACACACTTTTCTATAACTCTTTTTATAACACACTTTTCTATAACTTTCTATAACAAGTTCCAAATTTGGCACATAATAGTCGCCAAAAATAGTCGCCAAAAGGGAATATTTATTACGTAAACGAGCAGTCCATATTTTAATATAATGTACTAATAACTATAGAAAGACCATCAACCTAATGAGGTCACTTTGAGGTAACAATAAAAATAATGAGCAATTATTAATCATGTCTTTGTCTAGACTCTTCACATGCACTGCTGAATTCTTGGCAATAACTCTCAGAGAAGCTACTAAATCCATTTTACAGATGGAGACATTGAGGCTGTGAGTGTAGATAGCTTGCCTAAAAGCCTATAGCTTGGATTTGAATCTGCAGGGATGTCTCACACCAGAGCCTGTGCTCTCTATCACCCGGGACCGGACCTTGGGGCAGGTCTCATTTTATCCACAAGATCTGCATACAGTGGGAATGGTCCCCAGCCCCCAAGACACTTCCGGATCTGATGCGGCACTCCATCTAGCCCTTACACGGAGCCCTGCAGCAGCCATGTTCCTTAACCCAGATTCTAATCAATTGCCTCACACTTTCTATTCACGTCCTTGCTGAGTGTGACTGCATGGAGAGCATCTGTTCTGGAAACAGGCCACCCCTGAGGGGTTCTTCTGCTTCCTGTCCCCGGAGGGCATTGATTTATGGCACACCAACAGTGAAAGACCTGGCTGCATGAGTCTTGACGATCATTATCATCATCAGTATTCCTTTGTGGCCAAGAACATTTTGAAAGTAAAGATGACGGTCCTCCTCCTAAGTGAAACTCCCTTGTACAATTCTGGGGTGCCATTCCCTTTGACGGCACTCATCACTTGACTTGAGCACATGTACTAATTTATCTTCCAGAAATACATAGAAAAAATGAAAATTAGATTGACTGGGAAGTCAGCTTAAGTACCTATTAATTTGTATGTGTTCACCAGACTTGAACTAACCTGACTGATTAAATATAGAATTACATTTAAGTGACAGGCTGCGGATTTGTGTTATCCTCATGAATATCAACAGGTTCATTTATTTCTGCTTGCTTTGAAGCCACAGAGTTCAAAGCCAGAACTGCCTGTGGGTTTGTTGTATATACTGCACTACCGTGATCTTACTGAATGTATTTGTTAATACCTTTTTCCTCTGCGCCATTTTCGTTAGTGGGCTGGAAGAAACCAGGATCAAAAAAGAAAAAAAACAAAAAACAGATTAAAAACTTCTCCCAAGAACATTTACCTACAAAACATACTTCTTTGATATTTTAGTAGCAAAAAAATTTTGCACGGAGAGCTTCTAATTTACATTTTCTTATATTTTTATGCAAAGCTCTTTTTTCCCTTCTCCATCAGAGGAAGAGATATACCCAGACACTGCTGGGAGGGGTAAAGTGAGAGGCTAGAGCAGGGGCTAGAAATTTATTTATACAGGACCATAACATTTTTAGCTTTTATTCCCCTTCCACAAAAATTTTATTTACAAATCCAGGCAAATGGGGCTCTCAAGTGTCGTTTACCAATCCCTATTCTAGGGTCAGACAGACTTCAGTTCAAGGCTGTCTCCACCACCTATCAGCTCTGGGTGACTGTACACTGTGAGCCTCACTTTCTTCATCTGTAAAATGGTCATTTTAATGCATATTTTAAAGCAGTACTGAAGGTAGATGAATTATAGAGCTTCTGAAGCACTAACTTGTGCCCACTAAATATGTGCCCTTAAAATAAAAAAAGAAGGGTGATCTATACCATAAATGAAACCAATGCAAGAATGTTCTGGTGGATGTGAGGCTGAATTATAAATAATTCCAGCCTCATGGCTCTTCTTTGGTCTTTTGACTTTGTGTTACTTGAAAGGATTAAGGAAGAAATAATTGCATGGGATTTATTAATTTTTTGAAAAGATAATGTTACAGATATTTTCTCCTATATTTCTCTTCAATGATGATCTGGGCAAAACAAGTTCTTGGACAATCTTGTCTTGCCCTGAAAGGTTTGTATGTTGTTTTCCTTCAGAGATACTATCAATCACATTGCTTTCCTGTTTTTCCATGGCCATGGGGAAAGCTCCACATGAAATCTGTGGCCCAACTTTCAAAACTTTCAACAGAAGTTACAGTTTTATGATATTAACCAAAATAGTGATGGGTACTTTTTATTGGACACCTACTAGGTGCTTGGCATTGTTCTAGGCACCTGGGATATGGCGAGCCGCGTGACTTACGTGTTCCTGATCTGTTAGAGCATAACTTTTAGTGAAGGATCTAAATAATAAACATGAGAGCAGAAATATTAAATAATTATTTAATTAATGTCAGAGATTGACAGAGCATCCAATGAAGATAAAGCACATGATAGCGATGGAAGGTGCTTCTTAAGAGTGATGGGCTAAGGCCTCCGAAGAGCCATGTAGGACATGTGTAGAGTGTTGGGCAAGAAGGACAGAGGAGGGTCACCAGGTAGTCACAGAGATGAAGCTGAGCGAGAGTGTGTAGAGTGTTGGGCAAGAAGGACAGAGGAAGGTCACCAGGTAGTCACAGAGATGAAGCTGAGCGAGAGTATGCCAAGGCCTTGCTGGGCATGTCAAGGTAATGAGAAGCCTCCAGGAACCTCTCAGTGAGGGAGTCTGGAAGCCTGAATTTCCACCACACCCTGAACTTGCCTTGTCACCAGAATGACTTCACTCTCCTACCTGCCACTCCTCTGAAGTCTTGGGATCACCAGTGCTCTCCTGGTGGCAAATCTAGTGGGCTTTTTTGTTCAATTTAGTTTAAAAAATTTACATACAATAAAATTCACTCTTTTGGTGTCTTGTGCATATTGACGGGTGATAAGAGTCATGTAACCATGCCCACTACCAAGCACAGTTCATTTGAATCCCCCATCTTATCATCTGTGGAGCATCCACACAATTGCCCATTTTCCCTCCTGACCTCAGCCAGCCTCCCTGGCCAAGAGTTCCTGGTGTCCTGTAACCTTCTTCTTAAACATGAGGTTTCTCCCAAGTTTTATCTTCCATCCTTTTTGTCCTCTCATTCTGTATGTTTTCCCTTGAGGACACCCACCCAACCCTGGATCCAGTCACTAGTCCACCAACAGCCTTCCTTCCAGATATCCACAGAGACTGTGTGGGTCCTTACCTCCCTCCGGTCTGTGCATAGGTCTGTTCTGAGTGGTGGCTTTCCCTGACTCCCTGTCTAAAGCCGCCTCTGCCCTCCCAGCTTCTCAGCATTTCATGTTCAGCTTTCATAGCTCTTCTCATGCCCCATCATGCAATTCAAGGACTTATGTGCTTATTGTCTGTGTCCCCCACTGAAGATAAGCTCTAGGAGGGAAGGGATTTTACCTGTTCTGTCACATGTGCAGCCTCTAGAAACAGTGGTACACAGTAGGGTTTAATAAATTATTTGTTGGATCACTGAATGATAGAATAGTAATCGATGACCTAGGGCTCCTTTGGACATTCCGATGCTCCTGGTTTCTCAAAGGCTCCCTGCCCAGCCCTGTTCCCAAGCATCACTTCCCCCTGGGGACAAAAAGGAACTGAGTCCTTCGTCTGGGGATTAGGGCTCCCAAAGGTGGGGTTGTTTTGGGGAGAGCTGGATGTGAAGTGGAGCCCAAGTGCACAATGTGTGTTCACAAACCCAAGCAGGGAGGTTCTGAGGTGTGAGGGCTGAAGGATATGCCTCAAGACGGGAAGGGTGGTGTCTGCAAGGGAAAGGCCTGAAGTGTGGAACAGGATGTTACACTGGGATCTGTTGCCTCTTGTGGCAAATAAGAGGCCAGCTCATTTTTGCAGTATCAGGGAATTAAAGAGCCCAAGAGAGACCATTTTGTTTTAGGAAGCACATTAGTTTGTGAGTTGTTGTATTTTCCCTTGTTGTGCTCCTCCTTTCCTCAGGCCAAGCAGGGAAGATTTGAGGATATTAGTCAGAGGTCTTGAATCTGAGTCTCGTACAGCATGTGGGGCTTTGGCCATATTTAGGTCTGGCTGCCTCAGGGATGGCCTCATGTTCCAGATTTTGTCAAGATAAAAGTTGCATGAGTATGACCCTCTACGAGAGGAGACCCAGCCTGGAGATACCTTCAGGACTTGCCACGTGGGCCACCTGATCAGGGCAATGGTACTCCAATAGAGGATCTTTGCATGGCTGGTTACCAATGCCCAGTCAAGGGGCTGCAGGGGATAGAATTATAGAGTCAAGATTCTCTGGGGAGTGCACAAATCACTCCAAGGGACCCTAGGGAGAAACACCATCAGACGATGGCAGGGCCTACCAAGTAAAACAGTTGTAGAACACCTCACCTTTCCTTCCTTTCCTGCCCCAAACCCGAGGAGTGAAATAGGTGGCTAGCAAAGCAGGGAGAGGGATGGGGTGTAACGACTAGGCAGGGTAGGGAAATAGAGCAGGTGCTCAACACTGGGCTTCAGCCTGGCTTGGAGGACAACCTTCAACTTTAAAAAGTTCATACTTGTGACTATTCCAGGTGACTGGACACTGAGTGACTGAAATGGGACTATAATATTTGTGAGAAGAAGTGATCAGAAAAAGTCTTGATTGTCTGAGATAATCTGACAGATGCCACGACTTACTCCAGGGACATCAAGAAGGGAGCAAACATGGTGGATTAAGCAGTGAATGCTATGTGTGATTTCATGGATAGATGAGTTGGATCCTTTCTACCCACTGACTGAGGGGAAGAGACACAGCTGCTGAGACCCCAGGCAGAGGTACTTACAGTGGGACAGAGGCTTGGGGGAGCATGAGGAGGAGAGGGGCTAAGCCTGAAACAGGAAGAGGGTCAGGACAGCAAGCAAGGGTGTTGTGGGCTAAATTGTGTCTCCAACCACCACCGATTTCAAATGTTGAAGTTCTAACTCCTACTACCTCAGAATATGTTCAGAGATAGGGCATTTTAAGAGGCAATTAAATTAAAATGGGCTATTGGGGTGGGTCCTAATCCAATCTGACTGGTGTCCTCACAAGAAGAGGATATTAGGACACAGACACACACATGGGGAAGACCATGTGAAGACACAGGGAGAAGACAGCTATCTGCAAGCCGAAGAGAGAGGCCTCACAAGAAATCAAACTCCCGACACCTTGATCTTGGACTTTTGCCCTCCAAGACTGTGAGAAAATAAATTTCTGTTGTTGAAGCCACCCAGTCTGTGGTATTTTGTTATGGCAGCTGTTGCAAACTAATACACCTCCTAACTATTTATTTTCCTGATTTCTCCTGGTTATTCTTGTATATTTAGTCTTGTTATTTAAAAAAGATACCCAAGTTTCTATAAAGGAAAACATCAGATTCTTAATTTCTAAATGTCTGTCTCAGCTCACCTCACTTCCATGGGGCTTTGTTGACATTCATTGCTCTGTGAGTCCTTGAACACAATGGTTTCATGGGGAGAGGACTTGATGTCAGTGGGGTCCAGCACAGAGGATGGGGTACAGGCACTAGGCAGGAGAGGCTGTTAGCCCCGTGGATGTGGGCTCTGAATTATAGCAGGATGTGGGAAGTCATGCTTTACTTCCTTTGGTGACCGTCCCTCAGCCTGGCCTGCTGACTGGCAGCTTTGGGAAACACATTGCTTTGGGTCACTGAGACGGCCATCCCTACAGACACTCAGGTGGACTATCAGGAAGAAGAGGCACCTTTCAGCCCCATGGTCTCACAGGATTTATTACCAGGAAGCACGATTTTCACAGGACTATGGACCTGTGTTCTCTGTGGTCCTGGGCAGCCCCTTGCCTCAGGAAATGTTCGTTATTCCATGCCAGGCTACAGGCCCACCCACGCCGGACCTGGGAGGGAGCGTGGGTCATGGATACTGATTCCAGCTGTTCTGAAGCATTTTCTTCATCTTGTCTATCAATTAAAAAAGACCTGGGGCACATTATTAGGTTCTGACTAAACAAAACCAGCCTCAGGACCTATGGACCACATGTCATGACCTGTTCTCCAAATGAAGCTTCCATGAATACTTCCCATTCCAAACCAAACTCCTGGCATCATCTTGCTTTGCTGTCTCTCCAAAGAGAGCAAAATCTGGCCTTCTCAAATAGACGTTGATGGACATGAGTGACCAGTGCAAATTTTGGTGTGGATTTCATAAATAACATAAATTTTTTTTGGAGGGGGTTGCCATTCTCAGGGCAGCCAAACCCATCCAGAAAATAAAGGGCATGTACTGGACCTCTGACCCAGAGAACTAACCCGAGGGTGACCCTGAGCAGATGCCACGCATGGCCTCAGCACTCTCTCTTCTTCCCACCCTCCCCAGAGTAGTGGAGTAGGGGCTCAGCTACCACACATGGGGAACAGAATGCACCTGGAGGTGTACTCTAGTCCCCCACCTGGAGACCCCTGGAGACCACAGGCAGATTTGGGACCAGAAGAAGCCTGAAGATAATCTCATTTTTAACAGATGAGGTATAAAATGTCCTGCTTGTGTGTAGTTTTCGAATATAGTTTCTAAAGCTTTTAAATGGAAAAAGATAAGAAAACACCTATTGTGAAGGCACTGGCACTCAGAGGAGAAGGCAACACACAGCCAAGTTGCTAAGCCAAGTGAAGCTGGAGGGGTTCCTGCATCAGAATTCAAGAGCTGAAGGCAGGTGTCAGAGGCCCTTCATTGACACCTTCCCTACACTGCCTGGCCAAGCGGAGACTCGGTGTGGTGCTCCCAGACCAACAATTCTCCACTCATCGAAGATGGTCTAGACCTGTCTTCAGTGTTTCCCATCTGAGTTCTGCCTCGTTCCAGATTCCTCCACCAAGGCCATCCTGTGTCCCAGCCTCACCAATGCTGCTCTCTCAGGACACTCTCTGTAACTCCCCCTGCTCATTGCCTTCCTGTCCTGGGGTAGGGGTCCTCCTTACTAGGTGAGCTTCCCTGCCCTGTGACTTGTCCAGGAGCTGCCCCTCATGGCTTCTCTGCATTCCTCCCTCAGACCACCCTCCTCCTGAATGGGGTTTTCCCTCCTGCTGGACTGGGAGCTGCTCAGGTGAGGGGCTGAGTCCTTCTGGACTGTCCTCCCGCAGGGGAGCCAGGCAATCCGGATCTGGGGCATGTTTGTCAAGGAAATGAAGAAAAAGTGTGGTTGTGGTGGAACAGCTTTTAAAAGTGATGCCTTTTCCTTCTCCCTTCTCCACTCACATACCGTGGGCAGGGGGAGATTACCCTTCATAAAACAGGGAGGGGCAGCTGCCCATCTGAAGGAACAAAACCAAATCACTTCTCTGGTGTCCCTTACCCTTTGACAACCCCACCCTTTCCCATTTGTCCTCCTCTGTCTCCAGGCCAGCAAATTGAGCCTCACAGAACCAGACCTCAGCTCCAGGGTGTGGCAATGCCAGAATGTTACTTAACCTTTCTTATTTAAAGTACGTAAGCCTCAGTTTTCCCATCTGTCAAATGGGGGAATGGGTACTTACCCGACAGAGTCGTTGTGAGGACTGAGTGAGGTAGCTCCATAGCATCAGTACTGAGCCCGCCTCTAGAGAGCCGACCCTGTTTATATCATTGCATTCCTGTGATCAGTCTCTCCTGCTCCAGAACCCCATCGGGACCCCACTTAACCATCCCTCCTCTTCCTGAATCTGGTGGCATTCATTCTTATATCCCAGCCCAGCCCTGTGGCTCCAACACCCATGAAAAGTCCCTGTACTGCTCCAGATCACACATCTTCGCCTGCAGGGTGGGGTGCTGATGTGATCTCACTCACAAGGTTACTGTACCAATTTAATAAAACAACCAAGTGCTTCAAGAGGCGTCTGGTACAGATTACGGTTCCATAAATGTTGTGGGGGTTGGGTTGTGCATGACCGTGAAGCCCGCCTGCTGCAGAGTCCGGGCCGAGGAGACATCTGGACAGGAAGCAGAATGAATGGAAGCTGTGCGGGCCATTGCTGCGCTTGAACCCATGTTCCAGACTGTATCCCCGTACATGGGTTTTGGATAAGACTTGTGATCGTGTCAGCCTCACATTCCCTGACCAAAATGCTTCCTTACACTTGGAGATGGCTGGATTCTGAAGTCGAGCTGTGCATGTGACTCCTTTGGCAGTGTCATCCTCTGACCCCATTGGTAGAGTTGTGACCCATTTACTCGATATTTCTTTGTGTGCTTACAATATTGGGCTTATTAGACTCTCAGCTTTTTGACTAGAGGAATTAGCACTAGGTCTGCATTTCTCTCGCATCTTTCCTCAGAGACTAGATCTCTGTAAAAATGTACAATTTTCTTTCACATGTCCATTTTGTGCTCTAGGGATGAGATGAATGAACATACTTTTTCCTCGCTTTGAGTCCCATTGCCAACTGGTGACTTGGCCTTTTAGAGGGGGTGGTAAGGAGAAAAGTAATTCTTTTTTTTTTAAATTATAAAACAAGACTTTTATATTAGTACTTATATTAGTAACTTTTATTACTAGCACTCTAATGGTAATACTCAGAAGACGGAGTATAAACTAATTATAAAATAGCACACTTGAGTTAATGAGGTCATCTACACAATAGTAGGTTTTCATTGACCAGGACTCTATTTACTTATTATTTATTTATTTGCAGAAAGCATCTTAAGAGAAAAGTAATTCTAAAAGAAGAACATGTCAGAAATCTTTAAGACTCCCTAAACATATAATTTAACAACAAAAAAAGAATAAAATAAGACTGCAGCATATGTAGTAGAAAGATGCAGGGGGGCCCCTTTCCAAATGTCCTGCTGTCCCCTCAAGTCCCCACTGCACAGCTCCAGGTCCTGTACCAGGGCGGTGGGGAGGGGTGCGTGTTTCATGACATTGAGCTGAGTGAGGTTTGCAGGTGTCAGGGGAGATCAACTGTGTCTCTGTGGCCACAGTCTCTAGAATGCATGTCATGGGCCTGCACTCAGAAGGGTCCCACACTTGGTTTAAGGCTCTGCTGCTGTCATCTTGAAATTCTAAATAATTTTTGAACAAGGAGCTTGGCATTTAAATTTTGCACTGGGCCTGCAAATTATGTAGCTGATCTCACACCATCCTCACCCCAGACCTATTAGAATCTCTGAAGGTGGGTGCCAGTTGTGAGATCTTTGAAAAGAGCTGGACAGATGACAGCTGATGAACAGACACAACTTCCTGAGAGACCCTGTCTGTGGTTTTCCCGTGGTCATTTGCTCCTCTGTGAGTGTTCAGAGTAAGAAAGTACAGATCTACTTAGAGTTATGTCTTGCCAGTTGACTTCCTTTGGATTAATAAACAGGATGCTAAGAACCCACCTATCTCTTCTGAGAGTTCACAGTATAGCCCCAAGTCATCAGACCCGAGTTCTCATTTAGCTCCCATACGTTCGTGCCAGTGTGTGGCACGGCCTGGGCCTTGGTTCATCTTAGTTTCCAAACACTGTGCAGATTTTATAATCTCCTGATTATTTTTAGGAATAATAGTCTTCTATGTCATGTGGATAATTTTAAACTGCTGTGGCTTTTCTGGAGGTCATGGTCATCAGAAGCGCATGGTGCCCATTGGGGAAGATGACCATGAATCAGATAGCCTCAACGTAGGCTCTGAGTTTTGGAGGAGGGAGTGCAGGTTACACAGGAGGAGATAGTGGTGGCACCCAGGCCATCTGGGTGCTCAGGAGTGAGGGCTGACGTGAGTCTCAAGGCTGCGTGGAAATAGACATGTGAGTGTGGCCATCGCTGAGCACTCCTGGCAGAGCAGGCAGGGCTGACTGAAGGCTGGAGGAGGCATTTCTGAGGAAGTCCTATCAGGTCGGAACATGGAGAGGGCTGGGGAATAGGAAGAGATAAGATACACAGAGACTGAATCCTGGGGAGGGTAGCCAAAGCCACTCTCCATCCTCAAGGCCAAATCTGGAGGCGGAAGCTGACCAAATGCCTCAACAAGTGGCTTGATCCAGTCTCCATCCTGACTGCAGAGGAGAGGGCGGATCCCACATTGGGAGGGGGTGAGGGAATGAAGGGAGCCAGGAAAAGTGGACCCCTGGGTTTCTGAAAATCGGCATTTGCCGTTTACCTAATAAGGTGGCTGGATCCAGGGGAGTCCTGGGTGACAGCGAGTTTCCATGTATTTAGAACCAGGACCTGGAGACTGAGCTTAGGTAAGGGGTGTGGGGAATGGTGACCTGGTGCCTGCTTGGGGGACTGTGTGGAGGGCCCTATCCCTGCGATATTATCCCCTAGGAGAAGCAGGTTTGCAGTGAAGGCAAGGTGAGTGAGTCCCACTCTGCAAAGTCTTAGTCTATGTCCTTATGTGACATTGACCAAGTGTCCTGTGGGTAGTTTTCCAGCTCAGAGACAGGGTCTCAGGGTGGGAGCATCAGCAGACAGGTGTCCACAACGCTAAGGATGCTGAAGAATCTGTCTAGACAGAGTGTGGGGGTGAGAAGGAGAGGGCCAGGTCAGAACCCAAAGGAGCACCAGCCTTGTGGATGGGTGACGAAAGAGAGCCAGAAAGTTTCTAGATGCCGTGTAACCCTTTGTACAAGCTTCTATTTCACTCCCTTCTGAAATGCCGGTGGACACCCCATTGGACACTTTCCTCCTCTTACTTGGGCCTACTTGTCTCAAATGTCTAACATCCCAGAGAGGGGACCCACCTAGCTTAGTGGTCCTGGACAAGGAGAAATCCCCTTAACACATTATTTTCCCCAGAATGTCATGCTATCTGACAGCTATCACAAGCAAAGATTAATAGTTAAAATTACTGCACTGAATGATTGGGAGAATACCTAACAGAGTAGTCACTCAATAAATATTTGTAGAATGAATGAATAAATGCTCAGCGATTTTAAGTATTTCCCGGACCAAACTGACTCATCTTCCATGATGATGTGGGTGATTAGTTCCTTCCTCTGGGACTGAGGAGAGCTGCTGTGGCTCAGTCATTCGCTCTGTCTAAGGATTCAGTTTCTTAGAGGGACTCTGTATGGTGGCCATTTCCTTCTGAGTACTTACTAGAGCACTGAGGGACAGCCAGGGTTGCTTTTTAAAAAAATATTATTCAATTTAATAGAATTTATTTTAAAAATTTTGTTTTATTGACGTATGATTGACAAAAATCATATATATTTAGTTTATACAACATGATTTTTCAAAAGGTGGACAACATGATGATTTTTAAAAACATATTTATTTACTTATTTATTAGAGAGAGAGAGAGAGAGAGAGAGAGTGAGTGAGAGAAAGAGAACTCGAGGGGAGGAGCAGAGGGAGAGGGACAAGTAAACTCTGTGCTGAGCACGAAGCCCTCAGAACCCTGAGATCCATGACTTGAGATCATGACTTGAGCAGAAACCAAGGGTCAGAAGCTTATATATATGCAAAATGATCACCACAAGCAAGTTAATTTAACACATGCCTCACCTCACATAGGTACCATTTTGTGTGTGTGTGTGTGTGTGTGTGTGTGGTGTGTTTGTGTGGTGAGAACACAAGATCTACTCTCTTAGCAAATTTCAAGTATACAAAAGAAAAGAAAACAAACCCTACTTACCCTCATGAATGACCAGTAGGGAGCCTGGGCCAGTGACCTGAGCTCCAGTATATAGAGTGAGGCCAAGAGACCTAACTGACCTGGACAAACATGTCTGAAGAAAGAGTGTCCTAACTTTTTCCCCCCAGTTTATTTCAGTTGTGGTAAAATATGAATAACATAAAATTTACTATCTTCACTATTTTTAAGTGCACAATTCAGTGGCATGAAGCATATTCACACTCCTGTGCAGCCACCAGCACCAGCCATCTCTAGAACTTTTTCATCTTCCCGAACTGAAACTCTGAACATTTTAAAGAATACCCTTCTATTTCTCCCTCCCACCAGCCTTAGCAACCAACCTTCTTTTTTTTTTTTTTTTTTCTATGAACTTGACTATTCTATCTTCCTCAGTGTTCTGTGCTGGCCTCAGCCTATCAATAACCAATGCTGTGGCTAGACCAGCCTTTGCCATTCTTACTATAATTATAAGATGCCCTTCAACAATAACTGTCAGGAAATTTTGAAGAAAAAAGCTTTATTACTCACAAATCCTGAAAAGTACACAGCACACCTGGGGGCACACAGTGAGGTCCCAGGTACAGAGATTGAGAGAGAGAGAGAGTGAGGGAAGGAGAGTTCATCAGGGCGTGACCTGGGGTTCCGCTTTCCCTGGGATTGAGATTGAGGGCTCCCTGTTTTTCAGACTCATTCTTTATTGGTGAACTTAAGAGTGGGAATTTAAAGCGTGGGAAGAGAAAAAACAGTGGCCCAAACAGTCAGTTATCTCAGAAGCACCCAAGATCTCTGAAACAAAGGAGGCTGGGGTGGAGGCTGGCCCTCTATCTAGTCATGTGTTTATTGGAGTGTGTTTATTGGAAATAGCCCCTTTTGAAGTAGATGCCTAGGCATTCAAAGCTTAAGTCAGATACTTTTATTAGGAAAGGGAAAAGCCAACTGTCAAGGCTTACAGTTTACTCACATTAAGTGGAATCATGCGGTATTTGCCTTATTGTAACTGGCTTATTTTACTTGGCATAATGTTTTCAAGGATCATCCATGTAGTAGCATGTGTCAGGATTTTCTTCCTTTTTAGGGCTGAATATTATTCCACATTCCACATTATGTTTTTCCGTTTACCCATCAACGGACACTTGGGTTGCTTCCACATTTTAGCTATTGCAAACAATGGCCCTAAGAACATGGGTGTATGAATATTTCTTCAAGACCTTGCTTTCAATTCTTTGGGTATATACTGAGAAATAGAATTGCTGGATCATTTGGTAATTGTATTTTTATTTTTTTTGAGGAACCACCTTACTTTTTTCATTAGTGGCTATATATTTTTATATTCCTACTAACAGCACACAAGTGTTCCAATTTCTATACATCCTCACCAACACTTGTCAATTTTTTTTTTTTTTTTTTTGGATAGTAGTCAACTTAATGGTGTGAGATGGTATCTTATTATGGTTTTGATTTGCATTTCCATGATGATTGGTGATGTTGAGCATCTTTTCATGTTCTCTTGGCCATCTGTTGTATATCTTTTTTGGAGAAATGTCTATTCAAGTCCTTTCCTCAATTTTCAGTCAGGTTGTTTTTTTAATTGCTGATTTGTAAGAGTTCTTTTCTATTCTAGATATTAATCCCTTATCAGATATATGAGTTGTAAATATTTTCTCACATTCAGTGGGATGCCCTTTTACTCAGTTGATAGTATTTTTAAGGCATAAAATTTAAAAATTTTTATAAAGTTCAATTTTTCTTTTTTTGTTGTTGTTGCTTGTGCCTTTCGTGTCATTTTCAAGAACTCATTGCCAAAGCCAATGTCATCCAGCTTTGCCCTATGTTTTCTTCTAAGAGATTTATAGCTAACTTTTAGGTCTTACATGAAGATCATACATCCATTTTGAGTGTTCTGTAATGGTTCACCTTCATTTTTTTTTTTTTTCAGGTAGATGGATATCCAGTTTTCCCATCACCGTAGCACCATTTGTAGAAAAGAATGTCTTTCCCCACTGAATAATCTTGGCACTCTTGACAAAAATAATTTGATCATATATGTGAGGGTTTATTTCCAGACTTTCTAGTTTATTCTATTGGCATATATTTTTGTCTTTATGCTAGTACCACATTGCCTTGATTACTTTTGATTAGCTTTGTAGAATGTTTTCACATCAGGATGTATGAGTCCTCCAGCTTTTTTCTTCTTTTTCAGGATTATTTTGGCTATTCAGGATTCCTGGAGATTCCATATGAGTTTTAGGATGAATTTTTCTATTTCTACAAAAAATCTCAATGGAATTTTGGTAGGGATTTTGTTGAATATGGAAGTTATTTTTGGTATTGAAGATTAAATCTTCCAAAACAAGGTCATGGGATGTCTTTGCATTTATTTGTCTTCTTTAATTTTTTTCAGAAATATTTTATAGCTTTCATCATACAAATCTTTCATATCCTTGGCTAAGTTAATTCCTAAGGTTTTTTAAAGGCTATTTTAAATGAAATTGTTTTCTTAATTTCCTTTTCAGATTGTTCATTATTAGTGTATGGAATTGCAGCTGATTTTTGTGTGTTGAGTTTGTATCCTGTTACATTGCTTAATTCATTTATTAATTATAATAGTCTTTTTATGAAGTTTTATGGTTTTCTACATATGAAGTCATATCATCTGTGAACAGAGATAATTTTACTTCTTCCTTTCCAATTTGGGTGTCTTTTATTTATTTTCTTGCCTAATTGCTCTGGCTCTGTCTTTAACACTTATATTTTTATATGTTTGTCTTCTATAAGACATCGAGTAATTACAAATTCCTCCCAATCTCCCCCCATGCCGCCTCCCCATCAGGGGAAAAAACAGAAAAAGAAAAACAAATACTTGTTTAAGTTGAAGTGCAAATTATGACAATTATGTTGGCCAACAGAAACTACACCTAAATAAGACGTTATCTGGGATCCTGCCTTGGTTAGACAGAAAATGCCATGTCAAGGTGAACACACCCATGGGGAAGGTTGGTGATCCTTTACTGATCTTTGGAACTCAGGCATAGGGCAGCAGGAATCTAAAATGATACAGCCACTTTTGAAAACAGGTAGCTCTTCAAAAATTAAAATAGAGTTATCATATGACCCACCAATTCCACTCCTTGGTACATAGTCAAGAGAAAAGAAAACATATTTCCACACAAAAACTTGCACACAAATATTCATAGCAGCACAGGCATGATAGCCAAAAGGTGAAAACCCAAATGTCAATCAACTGCTGAACTGGTTAACAAAGTGTGGTATATTTATGCAGTAGAATATTGTTTGACTGTAAAAAGAGTGAAGTACAACATGAATGAACCTTGAAAACATTACACCAAATGAAAGAAGATAGTCACAAAAGACCATATATTGTATTATTCTGATTATATGAAATGTCCAGTACAGGAAAAGCTACAGATACCGGAAGTAGTTTAGGGCTACTTTAGGTTGGTTACTTAGGGCTGGAGGTGAGGGAAGGGAGTAACTAGGTGATAGCTAAAGGGTGTAGAGGTTAATTTTCTTTCCTTTCCTTTCCTTTCCTTTCCTTTCCCTTTCCTTTCCTTTCCCTTTCCTTTCCTTTCCTTTCCTTTTCTCCTCTTTCTTTTTCTTTGAAGTGATGAAAACATTCTAAAATTAACTTGTGGTTCCACTTACCTGTGAATATACAAAAAACCATAATTGTGCACTTTAAATGATTGAATTATATGATATATGAATTACATTTCAATAAAGACATTTAAAGAAGTAAACTGAATGATAACAATAGCACCAAAAATGCAAGGGCAAGAATGGAAGTGCACTGTTAATATTCTTATAAATTTATAAGAACCTTATAGATATATGCTAAAAACCATAAAGAAATCATTAAAATAACAAAAAGAAAAAGAGTGGTCCTAGACTAATAAGGAAGATAAAATGAAATTATAAAAATGTTCAATTAATCCAAAGGCAGAAAGATAGTGGAACAAAGAACAGTCGGGAAAAATAGGACACAAATGGCAAGATGATAGATTTAAAACTAACCAAATCAATAACCACATTAAATGTTAATGGGTTAATATCTCAATTAAAAAGACATTGGACTATAAAAAAGATTGTATGCTGCTAAAATAAAACTTACTTTAAATATAAAGATACAAACAAATGAAAACTGTAAGGAAAACTATACTATTCTAATACTAATTTAAAAAAAGCCAGAATGACTAAGACAAAATAGATTTCAGAGCAACAAATACTATCATAGATACAAAGTCATTTTAAAACAAAAAAGGGATCAACTTATCAAGAGAACATAACAATCTTAAATAAATGTAGCATAAGAATATTTTGAACTTTACACCAAGAAACCAATGACTTATATGAAATGAAGAAATTCCTTGAAAGATAAAATCTACTACGCTCACTCAAGTGGAAATAATGAGTAAATGTATATTTAAGGAAGAAATTTGTTGTTGAAACCTTGCCACAAAGAAAACTCCAGGCCCTCTTCACTGGTGATTCTTCCAAACATTTAAGGAAGAAATAATACCAGTTCTGCAGATGTTATCTTAGTATTATTCATGCTATTAGGCCAACTTCACTTTGATACCAAAACTTTACTAGAAAAGAAGATTACTGACCACTGTCCCTTATGAACATAAATACAAATTTTTTCCTCTATTATAAGTATACTTAAGCATTACAGAATGTGTATAACTTACATTTACTGATATAGCAGTGGTCTGAATGCAAATTACAGGTAGTGTTCTTGGAATCATCTTTATTACAAGTGTTCTTAAACACTTCTCTATGTGAATTATAGATGTGTATCATTTCCATTCACTGCAAATAATACTATTTTCAATGCAGTTGATACAAAAGTTCTTAATAAAATTTAATCAAGTTGAAATCATCAATATATAAAATGGATTATGACCAAGTAAATTTATCCCAGGAATACAAGATTGATTAAATATTTGAAAATCATCAATGTATTTCATCATATTAATAAAATAAATAGAAAAAAAGGAGATCATCTCGATAAACATAGAAAAAGTATTTGACAAAACATAACATCTATTTCTGATAAAAACTATCAGGAAACTATGAATAGAAAGGAACTTTCCTGACCTGATAAAGGGCATCTAAGAAAAAAAAAAACCCTTACAGTTCACATTCATACTTAATGCTGAAACACTGAATGATTTTCCCTTGTAATCAAAGACAAAACAAGATATATGCCTTTACCCCTTTTATTTAACATTATACTAGAGGTTCTTGCCAGGGCAATTAGGCAAGAAAATGAAATAAAAGCTATCCAGATTGGAAAGGAAGAACTAACACTGTCTTTAATCACAGAGGACATGAAACCTAATGGAAAACCTGAAGAATATACTTCAGCAAGAAGGAAATTTTAAAATCAGAAGGAAGTTCCCCCCATAATATAGCATTCAGAAAAAAAGCAGTACAACTGCCAGCAATTTTTAAAATGATTGAGATTGGGGATTTTAAAAAAGGTAGCATTGAACACTAGATAGTACAATAAGTTGGCAGATGGGAGGAAGAGATGTACTGGGACAAAAACATTCTAAAGTTCTTGTGTCATCCAGGAGGAAGTGAAAAAACTTAACTTTATATTTTGTAAAGTCTAGTATGCATGTTAAAATGTAATGGTAGCTGATAAAAATAAGAGTAGAATGTGTAATTCTGTATTATTAGAGAAGAAGGAAGTAAGGTGAACTAAGTCTTGATAGATATAATGGCAAGTAGGAAGGGAGAAATAAAGAAGGAAAATATACAGTAAATTAAAAATGAAATCATAGAATGGCAAAATAAATCTAACTATATCAACGTTTATAATAAATTAAAAATAATCTTTTTAGTTAAAAAGCAACTTTTCTTAAATTAGGTTTAAAAAATCCAGCTGTGTTCTATTTACTAGAGTTTCACCTAAACCTAAAACCTAGAATTAAAAATAAAAATTAAAAACGAAAGCAATACTATTGTTAGATTAAGAATACTGGCAAGCCAGAGAGCACTAATAAGAATATAAAGCATAACTATTCAATGATAAAAAGAAAATATAAATCAGGAAGCTAAAACAATGAGAAAATATGTATATACGAAAAAATCATAGCAGCAAAGGGAAAAAAATAGGATTGATTAAAATTTTGCATGGCTTTGATAAACTTATAATAACCGTGAGACATTTTCCCCCATCCCCACCTGGCAGGAAAGAATAAGCAAACAGAAGCATGCTGGCACCAGAAAGAAAAGCCTCTTTTTCCTGCGGTGTCCCTCCAGTGTCCTCTACTGACAAAGCTGAACATGTGGGTACCAGTTGCAGACAAGAAATGCTTAAGGCTCTGTCTTTGCTGAGCAGGAAATAAAGGATGGGTTTGGAGCCGAGAGGCATTGAATTGATAACTGGAACAGATTGGATCCAGGGGTAAGGAATTTACTATGAGTCCCAAGAAACTGACTCGAGTCACTGGGAGTGTAATTGGTGGCATTTACTGAGATGGAATCTTCGAGGAAAAGAAGTTTGGAGCAAAGTATAGACCAGTGACATTTTGAAAATGCTGAGTTTAACAAACTGAAAAATGGTCAGTGAAATGACAAGTAGGCAGCTAATTCCTTGTGGGTCTGGTGCCTGGAAGGAGCTGGACTGGAGGGTAGATGGTTAGGTCACCAGCGCACACAGCGATGGTGGCCACGTGCCAGATTACTGAGAACCGTGAGTAATATCCAAAGGCTTGGTGGACGAGGCTGAGCAGAGAAGCACTCAAGGTGGTCACAGGCAGAGAAAGAGGGGAGTGTGGTGTTGTAGGAGATGGACAAGTTCTATTAGGGATGGAATGGCCCATGTGTCACACAGGAGGAAGACTGAAAAGGGACCGTTGACTTTGGACCCAGAGGTCCTCTGTTTGTGAGCAGAGAAGCTTCAGTAGGAGTGGTGGCAGAAGTGAGGTGCCTTGAGGAACAGGAGGTGAGAAAATGGCCAGTCCATGTGACAACATGTACAGGAATTTGCCTTCGAACGAGGGGAAGAAAGGATTGGAACAGGGGATTGAGACAAGCTGTCATTTGTCCTGGAGAGAAGGGGCATTTGCATGTTGATGTGGAGGCTGCAGAGAGGGGGGTACATGTTGTTATGTGTGTGAGTGAAGGAACAAAGAGACAGCAACGCCACTTGTCCCGGACCTGGCAGTCAAGAGATGGTTTAACGCGCTCTCTCACCAGCCAGGAGGGCCGTAAATGTCGTTCGGATATCTTCCAGAAATGAGCCGAGAAACACAGATGGGTTTAGTAAGGATGATGGAAGATAATTCTGTTGTTGAATAGGGTCACATGGAAGTGCATGCTGTGTGTGTGTGTGTGTGTGTGTGTGTGTGTGCGCGCGCGTGTAATTGTTGCCAGAGCTAAGGTTTCAAAGTGAAGTCATTTGCAAAGGTGAGTGGGAGGGTGGGGGACTCAAAGACTGAAGGACTTTGACATTTATCATGACCTTCAGTTCTGGCCTGTGAGTAATAAGAAGGCATCATTAGCACAGTCTTGACTTTTTTTCCTTTTTATGTCCATCTGTGGTGATATCCAACACAGCTTTCAATAGGCCACAGTGAATTCTGGCACCCGTTGCCAGTACACTCACACATAAAACACAGAATTCTCATGCTCAGATCTCCTGTGCCATACTTCTGGAAGCAGCTTCCCCATGCACCCAGATCTCTTTAGCTAGTGAGTTTTTGTCAGTTTCGAGGTGGACTTCTCTTCTACTTTATCTGTGTTAATGTTTCCTTCCTCTAACTTGCTCTCCGATGGGCCCAAGCCTAGTTTTCTAATAAGTGGGGAGGTGGCGTTTCTCAGGGCTGCCGGAACATTTGGAAGGTCATGGTACCTCTCTTCACCTGGGCCTCCTGTGCTCCCCGCAGGGTGGGGCACCTGGACAGCAGCTTCCCTCCCTTCAGGAATCTTGCAAGGGGAGGCAGGAAAGGAAGTGTGATGATGTTCTCCTTACAAAAAGTGCTCTGCACACCTCCAGTTAAAGGTGCTGCATCTGTAGAAACCTTACGAGTTCGGAGTTAACAAGGCCTTAGGGACACCATTTAAACGACAGCTGGTATCTTGCATTGTAATGTACAAAAATCGCTGTCAGAACAGACTTGGGGCTTGTCCATTGTATTTTATTTTATGCAAGCGTGGATGGGCCTGAGTGGGGCATGGCTGCTGAGGACCCACATCTCCGGGTGTGCCTGTGAGGCAAGCTGCACTGTCCAGCTTCCAAGTCTGGGTAAGATTGCCCTATAGCGGATCAGCCTGTCCCACCATTGCAGGAAACTTCCTACTGTTTTGTTACCAGAAGACATCAAAGTGGATTGACACTAGCAGCCCACAACTCTGCTGCTAGCCCCTCTTGATCTCAGGCCATTGGTCTGTCCCTTACTATATGTGCTTCAAGAACGTTCAACAACACTCTCTTCCTCTATGTGAGCATTTAGCCAAACCTTGCATGTTTGTAGTCCCCTGATGATGTTTAGGGAAATCTAGCAAATCTCATTGAAGTACACACTCCATTTCATTAACTGAGCTCCTAGAATATGCCAGGGACTTTCCTAGGGGCTGGGGAGCAAAGATGGGTCCATGCCCATAGTTCAATGGAGGGGACGGCTCCCAAGACATTGCAGTATGCCTGAGAGAGGCGTGGTGCAAAATGTGGCTGAGACAGAGATGAAAGAGCCATCGGTCCTGAGCTGATGGGACAGAACAATAACAAGGAATGACAAGGGTCAGGGAAGGCCATCTGGGCACAGACGCATGATTAGGAGTTCGTCACGTAGGGAAAACTGGGCAGAGATACAGAGGCAGGAATATGCAGAGAAGAGTAAGTATCCTATGTGACAGGGCAAGTGGAGGGGTTGAGCGAGGGGACCAGTGGGAATGAACACCAGAGAGAGTATTTTGGTGCCTGCTGTGGAGGGCCCGCCCTGTCCCTGGGAGCCATGGAGGGATTCCGAGCCTGGGAATGAGTGAGGGAAGCCACGATGACAGAAGTCTGAGCAGAGCGCAAGTAAAGGATGCAGCTCCTGGCTCACCTGTCAGCATGGAGGCCTCCCCACTTTCCATGAGGCCGGGGTTTCTGATAGGTCTTCTGTTTTGGATCCCTCTGAGGGAATTCAGTGTGCTCTGGGAGCCTGGTGCCTCAGCAGATTTGCAGAGTTCCTACCGTTCAGATACATGTCGTGCCTCTTGGCATGAAGGAGGACTTTCAGAAAGAAGCACCTCTTAGCAGGGAGTGCCTTGTGCTCTACAAGACAGGCAGGGGGAGGACTGAGGGCCAGAGGACTGAGGGCCAGGGAGTCTGTCTGGCCATGTCTTCTCAGCACTGTCAGGTGAATGTGTGGTTTAAGAAGATGCGTCTCCCATCTTATGGAAAGAAATAAAGCTCTCACTTAAAAGACTCAAGCTGCTTCCATCAGTTTTTTGCATTATTTGCTTCAAACTCTCATATCTAACCTAAATCAGCACTGGCAAAACACTCTCTTTTGGTTCAATGGCTCAGAGCATGCATGCATTTTACTTAATTAATATAAGGCGAGGTCTTGACTCTTTCCTGCTAGATAGCAAGGGTTTCTTCCTGGGGTCCCATCAGAGGGAAACATCCTATTCTCTTCTGTCCATGGAGCTTCTAAGCAAACTGTTAAATAAAACTTAAAAGCTGGAGGCCCTGAGCTGATCCTGGGGTACCAGAGGATCCCACAGTGTGTGGAAGGTTAATTCTGTGTAACATAGTGTTGGCAGCCTTTATGTTGGCTGTTCTACCTCTTTGAAAATGAGAATTTTGTGAGAAGTCTAGTTGGCCACCGTAGGCCAACAAGAACTTGAGTCAACCTAAGTGCTACCCAACAGAGGTGTAGGTTCAGAGAGGGGTAGCACACTGATTCCTCTTCCCATGTCCTGGAGCCACATTCAAGGGGGAGTGGGGATGAGAAACTCTTCTCCTGTTGTAGAGGGAGAGAACAAGAACTTAGCTCTGCTCTTAAGGAAAGCCAATTCCCTTTCTATTTTTCCTGCTGTGGACCATCACAAACTTAAGACATAAATTAAAAAAAGATAAACATGAGTGTCACCTCATAGTAGGATCCTCATGGTCTCACCAATCCATGCCCCGCCAGACCCGGTGCCCTGGGGGTGTGGGGCATGTCACTGGGTGGGGGAAGCTGGGGGGGATTCCTCCTGAGCTGTACTCCCTATCCCAAGCTCTGCGGATGATCAGAAGTTCTATTTGTCAAGAAGACCCAGTTTATCAAGAAGATTCATGTTGGACTGTGGTGAAGAGCACTTTGGAGGAATTCTCTTTAGGAAAATAGTCTTTTTCTTTCTTTCTTTCTTTTTTTTTTTTTTTCATGAGTCACTGTAATTTGGGTCCTGAGGTGCCTGGTGAGAGACCCACTACTTGCCCCCACCCCTGTCTGGTGGGGGACATTAGGCCACCTCAGGAGCTTGCCCTCTGCTCTGTCATAAAGGCATGTGGGGAGTCCTGGACCTGGAAATAACTCAGGGTCTAGGAAGATGCCTGTGAGCAGCAGCTATAGGGTGAGAAGTTGGACTCAGGACAGTGACCAAGTTGGGGCTGGTGGCTGCCTTTTTGTTCCTTGGATCCCTTGTCTGTCAGGGTAAATGCCCTTGCAGGGAGGGATCCCACAGCCTTTTCCAGCCCTCTGTGCTGCCTTGGGGAGTGTGTTTGTCAACCCAGCACAGAAGAAGGGCCACACAACTCACCCATAGACCTAACATGTCTGTGGACCCTAAACCCTTCACAGACTTGTGATCCTGCCTCATTATGAGGCAAAAATGATTTCTGTTGTGGTTTAATCCTGTCTCCTCTGTCCTCAGTGAGGACAGAGGACGGTCAGCCACTTCTCAGTGAACTTGTGCTCATCATTAGCAGCATCAGGACTTCATCTTAAAAGTGCCTTTGTGAAAATGGCACCGGACAAATTGCACATACTATTTCCAGCCACACATATTTACTTCTCCATTTGTCTCAACATCTTGGCTCTTTTCTTTGAGATAAGCGCAAGGAACCCAGAGAGACACATAAATTATCTGGCTGCTTTATTACTCTGGTTCTCATAATAGGCTGCATTGTATGACCTGACCATATCTTTTTCCAGGAAATTTATGTTGTGGCAATAATAATTCCTTCTAACTGAAACAACCCATAACAGAGTGGGTTTATTAAGAGAGTATTTATGGCTAATTAAGCTGCCACAAGCACTCTTTTTACTCTCAGGATGCCAGGGAGCTGATGCACATGGGGGGACAGTGGGGGCATGGCAGGAAGTGGATGGGTTTGAAAGCAGGAGACCCTGCATCGGCTTGTGGCCTTGTCACCAACTACATTAGAACGGTGGGCAAGATGCTTCCCTTCTCTGGAGTAAATTTTTGTCAACTGGAAGATGAAGGGGTTGGATTGGATAACCTTCAGGTTCTGTGATTTGTGAACCCGAGAGTGGAGGAGAAGCCATGTGTTCATACATGGCTGTGAGCTGAGTGACAGATCACAGTCCGGTTAGCCCCTCACTCTCAAGACTTCAGCCCCCCAGCCCTAGTCGTAAAGGTGACAGATGGTTTAACCTAGTCCAGCGGGCAAATCTTAATGTAAAAATAAATTAGACAACCCAAAGAATCATGTCCAGTGTATGCGTCTGTGTGCACGCGCACGCGTGTGAACTCCCAGAATCTGTCCCCGACCCACACCAAGAATACCATCAGGTAAAAACACACCAAGTGACCTAACTGGAGGCCATCTGTTAGCAAGAAAGTGCTCATCAATCATCACCTCCCTTAAGTGTGTTTGCTTCCACACAAGGGAGACTAACAGCAGTCTTCCTGCTCAAGAGTCCTCTATCTCCTGGTCTCAAATCCCCAGACAGATGCAGTTGGGAAGAAATTATTCTCACAATCACAAACCACACATCCTTCTTGAGAATCTTGTCAGCTCTTAGAAGCTAAAGCTACAGTTTCTGCCCACCCCCCGCTTATTGAGGTGCTGGGTGAGTCCCAATCCCAGGAAATTAACTTCGGCTGACCTAACCCTCCCCACTCCGTGCATTTACCCAGAGAAGTAATTGCAGCCCTCCCTCCAGCCATGGTCTGGCCCCCCCAGAGGTGCCTGATGGTTCACACTACCCCATCAGTTATGAGCAGACAGGAGTAAGTGTGCGGCTGTTACAACCAAATACACAAGCAGTGGGAAGGCATGGCCGCCTCTGGGTCAACGATGGGCATCATCACCATCACCTCGAAGGTGCGCCCTCTGTGCCCCCCACGGGAAGGTTGCTCTAGGTAATGGCAGAATTATTTAAGATATAATGCTGGCCCTGAAAGGATTTTTTGCTTGAGAAAATTCCTCTTAGAAGGAAAAATATTAACAGAATTACTAATTGCTGTCAGTTCTGGGAGCTGTTCCTTGACCGTGCTGAGAAGGACAAGGGAATCTGCACAGCAAGGTGGGTGGTGAGACACTGATCGGCTGCTCTTGTTCAGATCCCTGAACCTCTTTCCATTCCCACATTCTCATCAGGAAAACAGCAAATTCCCTTACCCCAGTATTCAAAGATCAGACAACCATTTGGAATAGTTGTACTTCCCCCATCAGCTACCAGAATCCAACTGCTAATTTCAACTGGGTGCACAGCTGGCCTTTGGCTGCCAACACACTCTGCTGATGACAAGGCTAGAAGCAAATCCCAATGTGTTTTCTTGTAGTTTCCTAATAACTCTTTGGAGAGTAGAGTGAGAAGTTCTTTTTAATTGGAATCTGTAAATATTGAGAGTTTAATAGATGACATCCAGCTCTGCCCAGTAATCTAAGGTGAAATTACTCAGCATGAAATAAAAGCTGGATGATTGGAGTGTATACACAGCCATTGGGTGCCTGAAGGTTTTGTATGTTCCAGTTCGGTTCCTGCAACAAATGATAATAATAACAACAATGATACTATTAAATAGTAGTCAGCTGTCAAAAACTACCATTTATCAGGTATTATGCTAAACAGTTTCGACATGGGACTTACTTTAATGCTTCTAATAACTGAGTGAATAGTCCCTAATGAAAGATTCACAGAAGTCAGGTCACTTATTTAAGAGAGAATAGTGACCAGTCCTGAAACTAAGATTTGAATCCAGCTCCTTGAGCCTCCTGTGCTGCTTCCTACTCTGTGTCCATCCATTCAGTCCTGCTGCCCTGTGGGAATTATACTTTTTAAAGCCAGATTGCCTGCAAAGCTAGAGAATGAATCCTTCTTTATTCTTTCAGTTCAAATCTCTTTAAAAGCTAATACACATCTCCACATTAAAAAAAAAGATTTTATTTATTTATTTGACAGAGGGGGAGAGGTCACAAGTAGGCAGAGAGGCAGGCAGAGAGAGAGGGACAAGCAGTGTCCCTGCTGAGCAGATAGCCCAATGCTGGGCTCGATCCCAGGACCCCGAGATCATGACCTGAGCTGAAGGCAGAGCTTAACCCACTGAGCCATCCAGGGGCCCCATGTCTCCACATTTTACTTTTGAACAGCTTTATTGAGACATAAACCACATACCATACAATTCACCCATTTAAGTGTATTTAATGATGTAGTATATCCATTAAATTATGCAACCATCATCATAGTCTAATATTAGAACATTTTTGTCATTCTCCCACACCCCGCTGCCGATTCTAATCATCAGCATTCACTCCAAATCCTCCTAACCGCCATGTACTGCATGCCACTAAACTACTTTCTGTCCATAGACTTGCCTCTTCTGGACAATGTATGTAAATTAATCTTGGATTGTATGGTGTTTTGTTGACTGGTTTCTTCCACTTAGCATAATGTATTTAAGGTTTGTTTACTTTATAGACTCTGTCAATACTTCATTCTTGTTTATTGCTAAATAATATTCCATGGTGTGTGTGTGTGTGTGTGTGTGTGTGTGTGTGTGTAACGTTATATTCATCCACTTAACAGTTAATGGACACCAGAGTTGTTTCCACATTTTAACTACTATGAATATTGCTGCTGTTACCATTTATGCATAGGTATTTGTGTGGACCCCTGCTCTCATTGCTCTCAGGTATATACTTAGGAGTAGTATTGGTGGATCATACGGTAACTCAGGTTGAAGTGTTTGAGGGACGCCAAAATATTTCTCAAAACCAGCCACATCATTTTACTCTCCCACCAACATATGAAGTTCCATTTTTGTCTACTTTCTAGCTGACCCTTGTTACTGTCTGATTATAGCCATTCTAGGTGGTAGGGTGGTATCATATTATTGATTTGCATTTCCCTAGTGATTAATTATGTCGAGCAGTTTTTCATATGCTTATTGACCATTTGTACATCTTCACCAGAGAGGTGTCTATTCGGATCCTTTGCCCATTTTTAATTGGTTTATTTATCTTCTGTTATTGATTCATAAGAGTACGTTTTCTATTCTGGATACAAGTCCCTTATCAAATATACAGTTTGCAACTCTATTATTCTGGGGTTCATCTTTTCACATTTTGTTTGTGTCTTTTTAAGCACAGAGGTTTTTAATGTTGATGAAGTCCAGTGATCTCTTTTATGTTTTGTTACTTATGCTTTTGGTGTCATATTGAAGATAGCATTGCCTAACCCAAGATTATAAAGATTTACTCCTAAGTTCTCTTCTAAGAGTTTTATAGTTTTAACTCCTACATTTAATCTTCTCACCATTTTGAGTTGATTTTTTAATATGGTATGAAGTGGGGTTCTAGTTTTTTTCTTTTGCTTAAGATCTCTAATTGTCCAAGCACCATGTTTGAGAAGCCTTCTTTCTTGGGAATGTGACAGTCTCCCTGATCACCAGGAGTGTCTGTGGCTTATTTGGACATCTTAAAATCTCTCCTTCCCTGATATGACATTGAGTTCCTGGCCAGTCTGCCTTTATTTATGGGTATATCACCCAGATGCTAGCTTCTACTAATTGCTAGCATTTGGCTCTATTGTTTTGACAGTATCTTAGTGTAATTGGATAATACTTTGGTATAAATTGTTCCACAGACTGATCCAATTAAAGTCATGTTTCTTTTCAGGGATGGGGTGTTTCCAGTCTTTGGGTCTTACTTTGACCCCAGAAGGACACTTCCTGGCTATCTCTTTCCTTAGTTCTCTCTGTTAAACATCTAACCAGTGTACCATCTTGTTTGTTGCTACTAGCATCATGGAGCCACCAGCCTTTTTTCACTCATCCCCAAGATCTCCATTGTTTGTTTTTTAACAATGTTCTTAAGCACGTTTTTCCTAAACTATGTTATAAATGAAGTTAATCACTTTATGGAGAGATGAGGACCTCTGTGTTCTTAAGACCTGCTTATCCCACTAGACAGAAGCTCTGTGCTACTAAACCAGAGTTAAGGGTAGGGATAGTGGATAGTGGCCCTCTTCTCCCTCAGAAATAGCTCTCTACTCTCTGAGCAAGAGGCCTTGGTCCTTCTCTTGCTCCTCCTGGCATGGGCCTCTTCTCTAAAAGTCATCTGAGGCAGGATGATCAGGGCCTCATATCCTTGGCCCTATGAGTGAGTACTCAGTGGGCGAATGGAGCCCCAGTTCTCTTGGGCATGCCTGTCTGGATCAGAGCTCCTGTGGAAGGGAATTAGGGAGGGAATAAAATTTCTTGATGGCTTCCTCATTCTGGGCTAGAACTGTAATCCTAGACTGGGATCTTGAGGAGAATTAGCTCCATCTTCTTGACCACAACCACTTGGAGTAGAGCTACCATTATACTGAGCTGAGGATAGGGATGGGAGCTGGTTGTGGCTCACATGCGACAAACTCTCAGTTATTACTGAGATATAGTAGATTTTCACAAACAAGTATTTTTCCATTGTATGCCCTTAGATCAATCCCCAGAGACTTTAAATAATTGTTTCATATAACTTTTTCCAGTTGAACGGTTACTTTGCTGGGGACAGGGTCCACCAAGGCCCTCATGCTGCCATTTTCCATGTCCTCTAGCTCCGTACATTTTACACACTGAATATGGATCATACTCCACCCTCTTCTCTATTTTTCAAACACCATTATAACACAGTTATTCTATTGAATGTCAAGGTTTTCTTCTCTGACATTATAGGGCCTCAGAACTTGGTAGCTTGAATTTCACAGTTTTTCACTTCTTCCATTTCCTTTGACAGCCAGCCATTTCTTTTTATTTTGGTAGCCTAATGTGTCTGTCCTTACCTTCTTTTATGCTTTCTAATGTTCAGATTCAAAACTAATCTGGAGCTTGTTAGAATGATGGACAATTATAGTGTAAACATACTGACTGAGTGTCCAGAGCAATCATCTATGAACCAAGTGTGTAAGCTTTAAATCATGTCACTCCATGAGGACTGGCCAGAGCCTCTGTTTATTCTGTACACTTCCTGGTGTTGATGACCTTCTAGCCAGGAGGGACTACTGAGGAACTGACAGGTGCTACCTGAGAGAGCTCACAAATTGCTTCCAGCTTCAGCAGTGATGATTGGGCCAAGCAGTCAAAAGGTATATGTAGGTATACGGTGACTGTCAGAAAGGGCTAGTCATTTAGGATAGAAAAGGAACACCTTGCCTCAGAGCTTACAGTGTATGACAATCAGTACTGAGGTAAGGCAAGAAGAAGGTGGGAAGTTCTACCCAACACAAAAGAGACCAGCAGTTGCTCTGCTGCTGGTCCAGCCCAAGGAAGGAGTGCCATGATTCCAATAATCCAGCTGCTGCATTTTCCGTGCTTCTGAGTACTGCTATGACTGCTGCTTCTCAGGGCATCCATTTTTTGTGGGTGATATTCTACCTTTCCTACTGTCCTTTTTAGAACTTTGCATCAACAGCACCCCCAGTTGGACCCTACTATTGATGACAAGCTTTCCTGAGCTCACTGCCAGCTATCCAACTGTACAAGTTTCTCTCATACCTGTGCTTGAAGGTCCATTTGTTGGATCTCCTCTGCCTTGTGTGCTCCACCAGCTTGCTATGGCTCTCCCCCATGGCCTTGCATATATTCTGTCCTACAACCAGTTATTGCAAGGTGAAAGTGCAATATCACTTGGGGAGTTTTATTTTTTTATTTTAATTTTTTTATTAACATATAATGTATTATTTGCCCCAGGGTACAGGTCTGTGAATCATCAGGCTTACACACTTCACAGCACTCACCATAGCACATACCCTCCCCAATGTCCATAACCCAACCACTCTCTCCATACCCGCCTCCCCAGGCAACCCTCGGTTTGTTTTGTAAGACTAAGAGTCTCTTATGGTTTGTCTCCCTCCCAATCCCATCTTGTTTCATTTTTTTCCTTCCCTATCCCCCAAACCCCCCACTTTGCCTCTCAAATTCCTCATATCAGGGAGATCATATGATAATTGTCTTTCTCTGATTGACTTATTTCGCTCAGCATAATATCCTCTAGTTCTATCCATGTCGTTGCAAATGGCAAGATTTCATTTCTTTTGATGGCTGCATAGTATTCTATTGTGTGTGTGTATATATATATATATATATATATATATATATATATATATACCTTTTCTTTATCCATTCATATGTTGATAGATATCTAGTTTCTTTCCATAGTTTGGCTATTGTGGACATTGCTGCTATAAACATTTGGGTGCATGTGCCCCTTCGGATAACTACATTTGTATCTTTAGGGTAAATACCCAGTAGTGCGATTGCTCAGTCATAGGGTCACTCTATTTTCAGCTTTTTGAGGAACCTCCGTGCTGTTTTCCAGAGTGGCTGCACTAGCTTGCATTCCCACCAACTGTGTAGAATGTTCCCCTTTCTCCACATCCTTGCCAGCATCTGTTGTTTCCTGTAATTTTAGCCATTCTGACTGGTGTGAGGTGGTATCTCATTGTGTTTTTGATTTGCATTTCCCTGATGCCCTGTGATGTAGAGCACTTTTTCATGTGTCTGTTGGCCATCTGGATGTCTATTTGCAGAAATGTCTGTTCATGTCTTCTGCCCATTTCTTGATTGGATTCTTTGTTCTTTGGGTGTTGAGTTTGGTAAGTTCTTTATAGATTTTGGATACTAGCCCTTTATCTGATATGTTGTTTGCAAATATCGTTTCCCATTCTGTCAGTTGTCTTTTGGTTTTGTTGACTGTTTCCTTTGCCATGCAAAAGCTTTTGATCTTGATGAAATTCCAATAGTTCATTTTTGCCCTTGCTTCCCTTGCCTTTGGCAATGTTTCTAGGAAGAAGTTGCTGTGGCTGAGGTCAAAGAGGTTGCTGCCTGTGTTCTCCTCAAGGATTTTGATAGATTCCTTTCTCACATTGAGATCCTTCATCCACTTTGAGTCTATTTCTGTGTGTGGTATAAGGAAATGGTCCAGTTTCATTTTTCTGCATGTGGCTTCCAATTTGGGGAGTTTTATTTTAAGTCCTTACCTCTCTCAACCTATTTCTCCAATATGCAACTCAGAGGCAGTTAATGGAGCCCTGACAGAAACAATCACAGGGCTGCTCAAATTTTAGCATGCACAGAATCACTTGGAGGGATCTTTAATACACAGAGTGCAGAGCTCCACCCCTAGAGTTTCTGATTCAGTGGCCCAGATAGGGCCAGATAGCTGCATAACAGCTTTCTTAAATGATGCTGATGCTACTGGTCCAGGGACCACACTCTGGGAACCACTCATTTAGAAGGTAACATTCCCCACATGGTTCTGGCTGTCATTCCTGGGGAGATCACTGAAGCTGATTTTTAAATTTTTTTCTTCAGTTTTTAATTTGTATCTTTCCATGATTCAAAATAATAAAAAAGTAACAGAAAAGGACACAAACACCTAATCCTTAAAATTCATGTCTTCAAATTCCCTGCTCCAGTTACTCTTCTCTGGTCCATTGTCTTTCTTTCTCTTCCTCGATGAGAACATTCTTGTTCTTCCCTCAGGGCTTTTGCAGAGGCTGTTTTCTCTGCCTGGAAAGGACCCCACAGAATGCCCATGTTATTCAGTTCAAAGATTAAAGTTCACCTCTTCCAAGAAAACTCTCTTAATACTTGCCACTATATCACCTGAGATTTTATTTGTTATAGTATTTCTCATGGCTAGAAATTTTTATTATTTTATTTGCTTATGTGTTTTCTGTTTCCTGAAATGTTCCTCTCCATTCACTTTTGCTTCCCCACCACAGCCACTATAACATAAACTTCATGAGTCTTCCTGGTTTATGCTGAATCCCAGGGGCATAAAGCAATCTGTCATGTAGCAGGTGCTCAATAAATAATGATAAGAGCAAAAATATCACTAAAAAACTCCCGAATGAAACCAGACCCTCGCACCCATTCTCAGCTATGACAAGGATGTATACATTAATTAAGCAAGAACAGAACTGTGGGGAGACACTTCATCTGAACAGGACGTGGAGGAGGAGAAGGGATATAGCAGAGAAGGTGCTGGGGGCGCATTGGGGAAGACAGTGGACAGAGTCCTGCCTTAGAGCACAGGGTAGTTTAAGCAGGGCTGGCTCACGTTGTCAAACAGAGCAGAAGCTCAGGCATGGAAAGAGTAGAGCATTCTGTGTACTTGTATTAGTTTGCTAGGGCTGTTGTAACAGTGTCCTAAATACGGGTGGCTTAAAGCAGTAGAAATTCTCTCACGGGCCTGAAGTCAGAAATCATGGTGTTTGTGTAACCATGCTCTCTCCAGAGTCTTTAGGGGAAGATCCTTCCTTGATTCTTCCAGCTCCTGGTAACCCCAGGTATTCTTGGTTTGTGGCAGCATAATTCTAACCTTTGCCTCCATAGTCACATGATATTCTCTCCCTGTGTCTCTTCTCTTTTTCTTATCAGGCACCAATCATTGGATGAGGGCCCACCCTAATGACCTCATCTAAATGTGATTATATCTGCAAAGACCTATTTCCAAATAAGGGTCATAGGTATTGGAAGTAGGACTTTAACATATCTTTTTGGGGACACAATTCAACCCATATTAGTGACCTGGATAGAGCAATTTCTACAAGGTGGTGCTTTGTTTGTCAGACAATGAGTTGTATCTATCTAACTAAAGAATGTTTCACTCCACTGTCCCTGAAAAAAAGAGTGACCTACTGAACCCCAGGAAATGTGCTTTCGTTTAGGACCACTCAGAATGGAAAGTACCCTCAGCCTAGGTCCCCAAAGGAGAAGTATCTCAGTCTGGTATCCTTCAAATAAAATACTGCCATTGACATACCCACAAGCATGTCATCTAGGCCCATTAGGGCCAAATTGGAGCCCATTTTGGGATAGACTGAGAGGACTGAAATATTCTGATTTCAGCTGTATCAACAAGGCAAACCTAAAGTATGCCTATGTCCAGCCAAGTTTAGACCCCTGGAGGCTTTGGTGCCAGCTGATGTGGAATGTTTGGACAAAGTCCATTCTTTCTAGGTGTGTGCTGGGCACTTTCCTAAGAGCAATGTACAATGATCCCTTTACACTGAGAATGGGATAGAGGCTCAGAAAGGTCATGTGACTTTTCAGTTGTCACATGACTCATTAGTAGTAAAGCCAGATCTTTTGGTACCATTCAAGTGTTCTTTGCATTGTACCATAGTTTTGTTTTTTTTTTTCCAATCAAGATGCACTTTTTTTTTTTTTTTAAATCAGTGAATCCATGCCTGGACCCTGAAGACCGGAGTGTATCTAATGAAGGCTCAAGGGAATCTTTGGAATTTGGACAGTGAACCCAGGGCTAAGGGCTCCTCATATCTCAGAAGGCCATTATTTTGTATGTTTGCTATTCACTAATGATGGCTAAGCACATACAAAGTGCATGAAAAGCACAACACGGAAGTTATTCCAAAGGAGCTTGCAATCTCATAGATACAGGCCTTTACATTCAGCATTGTGAGTAGAGGAATTCTGGGACCAGCTACCTAACCCAGACTGGAAGGTTGTTCCTTGAGGATGTGATCACTGCATCAAGTGCAGAAGGATTCTAGGAGTCAGGGACATCATGTAGCAAAGCCCGGAGGAGGCAAGAGAATGGTCTTCTTGGGTTTGAACCATAGGAAACAAGGAATCCTAAAGATGAGCCTAGTGGCTGGTAATGAAGTGGCTATAAAGAGTCTTGATACCACATGAGGGAGTTTTATGTTCTTCACTGAAGTCTTCAGAGAGTTGGGAGTCATCCAAGAAATATAGGTTTCAGATACCGAAATGTCCCCACTTTGTGCAAAACTCACTGTGTCTGTGTTACTGGGCCCAGGCATTGCTCAGGGTCAGCTTGGGCTTTCCGCCGTGACTGGAAATGACAACAGCTGCATTAGACTGTGCCCTTTCAGAGCTGGAAAGAGACTTTTGGGACCATTATCCTATAGGATCCTGTTTTTTTTCCTACATCTGTGATCAGAGAGGGAAGATGAGCAAAGTGAGGGAGGAACCTTGATACCTCAGCACCCCAGTGAGTGGGGGTGATCTCTGAGCCTCTGGATTTGTGTCCTTCCTCATGACCACAAAGACCATAATGGCTTTGGGATATATATAGCAAGAAAGCTGAGTCTGTCAGATAGTCCAGAATTTAACAGAACCCTTAATATAGGTATCTATTTCATTATTCACTCAAACATCAAATATTTATCAAGCATCTACTGTGTGCATGACCACAAGCTTACCACAGGGACACAGAAGGGAGGAAAGGATATCACCTGAATCCTAACCCGCCCACAGCACAATGAAGCAGACACCCAGAAAATGTCCCAGTGTTGTAGTTACTACAACAGAGGTGGGTTTAAATTCAGATCTGGGAACTCAAAGTAGAGAGCAATTAACCTAGATTCAGATGCCTGAGTCCATGGAAGAAGACAGGCTCCAGTCCTGTCTGAAGTTGGCTGAATTTCTCCTTTCACAGGATCCTTCCACAAGGAAGTGCCTTCTCCCAATTCCTTAAAAGACTATTTCAAACCCTTTCCAGATCCTTAGCTTTAATCCTCCCACCTCACTCCTCTCTGAAGACCAAGGAGACAAAGCCAGCCTTTAGATGCCAGTGTTCCCCAGTACTCATTCTTAACCACCTTCAGCCTAAAGTGCTTCCTTTTAACCCCTTTTATTTTTATTTATTTTTAAAAAAGATTATTTATTTATTTATTTGACAGAGAGAGAGTGAGAGCAAGTACACAGACGGGGAGGAACAGGCAGAAGGAGAGAGCTGGGCAGGGAACCCGAGGCAGGGATCATGACCTGAGCAGAAGGCAGATGCTTAACTGACTGAGCCACCTGGGCACCCTTCTTTAACCCTTTTTATTCACGATGTTCCCCCACTCCATGATTGGTTCAGAGTGGACAAAGAGGCGAAATGGGAAGTGACTCTGGGAGGGGTTTCACTCCCATTCTGTCTTGCTGGATGTGAATAGTGAAGCCTGTGGCTCCATTGTCTCTGGTCACTATCTTGACACTAGACTGAGAGGCAGCCCTGGGGTGAAACTGACAAAACACAGAAAAGGCACATGGGTCCCTATTGGAGGTCATGTGAAGTCAGTGAATGGCACCTCATTTGCAGGTTCCCTGAGGCTCTAATCATGTGAATGTAGCAAGGGTTTCAAATAAATACTTGCAGCGCAAATCTGAAAGATGCTAATTTAAGTTTCCAAGCCTGTGTATACTCTGCCTAGATATATGATGAGCCTCTGACCCAGATGGCCCAGGACAGCCCAGGTTTCTGTCTGTCCATGAAGCACAGTTGTTAATAGCATCTGCTTTCACTCTCCAAGGTTCTGAGGTCTGGGCAGCAGAGCGTATGTATGTTCTCCTGGAATAACTCTGCCTGGACATTCTCTGCCTGGAGAACTCCTACTCAGTCACCCACAGTTTCTGTTTATGCATCGCCTGGATGGGGAGCCTTATCCAACCTCCTTCTTTACTTCTGAGTTTGCCTGAAGCAGATCTCTCTACCTCTTTGTAACGATCCCTGCCACATGGACATGTCTGGTATTGCATACAATAATTTTCAGTAAATTTTCTGAATATAAAAACAATCTTTCCTGAAAATAAAAATAAGCAATTTCAGTGGTGAAAATTTTTTTTACCAAAATTAGTTTTATTTCTAGTAGATTATGAGCTTAAGGTCTGATACCGTGTGTGCTCAATGAATGATTGCTAAAGATACAAATGTGTTTCTCGAGGTGTGTTGTTTTCATGCTGTAGATAGGAACATCGGTAGACAGGCCACAAAGTGGCCTCATAATTATTTATGAGTGATACATCTTGACAGAGCCTCAGGCTCCTCATTTCAGGGTACAGACACACAGTGACCAGCATAGAGCAGTCATTGTAAGGTGTCCCCTGACCACACTCTTAGTCCATGGAGCAGCCGTCAGGGTCTGCCTGAAGAGCTCAGCTCAGTGCTCTGGGTTTCCATCTGGCCTGGGGAGCTCAGGGCAGGATGACACTGAGAATGTTCCTAAGGTCTCTCAACTGCTCGGCTGAGCTGGGTGGAGAACACTCCCTGCTTCCAGAAGTCGCGGAGGGTCATTGCAATGGACAGGACCCATGGATCCTCACTTCCCATCTCAAAAGCCCTTTGTTGTTAGGCAGACTTCAGGTATCTTAAAACTGAACCATGTTTGTATTTTTTTCTGGTGGTCTTTGTTCTGTGCAGAGGAGGCAGCCCGGCTGCCACAGATAACTTCTCTATTGGAAAGACTAGAGTATAAAGATGCAAAGTATTGTCTTCATTCAGCTTCTCTGGACAGTCTACTCAGTCTACTAGGTCTGTGGCATTCTGAGGAAGGTGCTGCGTAGCCATGTCCTTGGCCATCCTAAAAACCTTAACTAGTTAGGAATTCCTAGCATCCTGGAACTTCAAGGGGGTCAGGGAACCTGGGGGAAGAGTTTACTCCTTAACAAAAATCACGGGCCCATCGACAAGGGGAGTCATGCCTGCCTGATTAGCAAGGGGTCTCAGGAAACACTTTGCAGGCAGGAATGAGTTTAAAATCAAGGAGACTGAGAAAGAGCCATCAAAGATACCCTACATTCTCAAGCCAGCTCTACCAGTGCGGGTAGCATTCCCACAGCCACCGAGAAGCATGTGTGTGGCCCATGGCCAGGCTGCTCTGCGTCCGGAGTGGCGTTATGCCCTCTCTGCTCTGTGCATGGCTCCCTATATGGTTCTGAAGCCCAGACATGCAGATGCGGGAGGTTTTACAGAAAACTGTCGTAACTGATACACATTGTCAGAATAAACTGAACTCTGTAACAGGGGAGTCAGGACACATTTTGGCATGATCTCTGCACCCCAGCTTGCTATCTCTGGGACACACGCTCACAGCAACTCAGCATCAATGAGCATCATCAGGCACTCTCACAATTCCTGGTCTCTGTGTCTCTGCACATCCATTTACTTGGCCTACAATGTTTCTTAGTCTTTGTTATCCAGTAAATCTGTAAAAAAATAATCTTGAAATCCCAGTCAAAACCACTTCTCCCTAAGAAACCTGTCTTTTGTGATCTTCCAAGACCAAAAAAATTAGGATCTTTCTTTTTTTTCTTTTTTCCCCTCTCCAAAAACTTTGGACATACCTTGACTTCAGATGTTAGGCAATTAGAGTAACTATTTGAGTGTGTGACTGTGTGTGTGTCCATCTGAGATCCCTCTTGCCTTAGGGAGGAGGCACTGTCTTGTCCAGGCTTCCAGAATGCTCTCCATTTCACAGTTGATGCTCTGAAACATTGAATGAGTTGATTGCCCGACTGTGGGGGCTATGAGGAGATAGCCATTTTTGGGACGATAAATTTTAGAACTATGAGAAATTGTCTTTTCTCCTGGTTTGGCAAATAACTTTCATTTCTCTAATGGGGAGCTTTAATTGGAAACTTGACTCTGTATTTGGAGGTAATGGGCCTTACTAAAAATGGATTAAAGCAGTTCATAAACTTTTCCCCTAAATGTTAACATATTGCAGGGCCTGCAAAGGTTACTTAGCTTGGCAAGAAAACTCACATTAAAGATCAAAATAACAATTTCCTGGATTCCTGTGCAGGCTTCTAACTTGTCCCAGTATCCTTGGGCCATGAGTAAACAGCTGTGACATAATCAGTAACTGCTGTAAGTGGACAGAAATCCCAAGCTCTTTGCAGTTCTCTCGGAGAACTGGAGGAAGAAATAGGACAGAGTGGACATGAAGGAGTAATTACTGATAACAGCCAACTTTTAGAGTGCTCATTGTGAGCCATCTTCTCTTCTAAGTGCTCTGCCTAAGTGATCTTTAGAACCCCTATGGGCTAGGTTCTGCCATGAATCCCACCTGGAATTTGACTCACCTGAGACACAGAGTGCTTGGGTGCCTTTTTCCAGATCATAGACCCGAGACCCTAACTGCCTTTGATTTTAGAGCCCTGTTTTTAGCCACTCTGTTAACACTCTACTTAATTAGAAACAAAAATCTGTTGAGTTTCAGGTTCAGAGAGGTTGGTTGAGGCAGACACAGAGACATGTTCTGAATGTTCTGATGATGTTCTGACATCTCAGGTCCTTACTCCAGAACAGGGACCAGTGTGCCTTGGGGGCAGCAAAGCTGGGCTCTGGAAAAGGGCTGGACTGGGCTCTGACTGTCTTTGAGGGGCAGGCTGCCTTTGGGCATGTTGTTGCAGTCCTCAGTACGTTGCTTTCCTCATCTGTAAAATGGGATTGTTTTGAAGTTTAATTACTGAGCTCAACTTGGAGTCTGGGCGTGTGAAGAGATGGAAAAAAAGTGGGAGGATGTGGAGGGAAGGCAGCAGTGGTGGTAAGGGTTTGCTAGGGCAGAAGATAAGTTTGTCCTCTAGAAATTACTCCTCTTTCTGTGGTCATAAGAATATTAAAAAAAAAAAAAAAAAAAAAAAAAAAAAGACTTCCAGAAAGGCCCTCAGTCATCTGTCTGTTCCTTTTTGCCTTTCTCTTCTTGGACCTGGTACCCAGTTGCCATTTCTCTTTTATCTCTTTCCCTCCTACTTGGCCTTGTCCATTCCCTGGATTATGGGCTGGCCATTCAGTGGAAAGCATTGGACTTTAGGTCTGTGTGTGGTTCCCAGCTTGGACTCAGGCACTCACCATTGCACAGCTGTCATTTGGGGCCTGGTTGAACAATTCCCTCCCAGCCTTGTCTGTTGGGCGGGGGGCAGAGAAGGACCAGCTAGAGACTCTTACCTGAGAATGTCCTGCTTGTATGGCAGACTGGGGCCAACAGATGAGGGTTTTCACTCATCAAGGTGGGGCCAGTGAAGCTAGGCTACCCTTCTGAAAAAGTCATGAGGGTGTTTCCCATATGTGAGAGGGGACTGGGGACTATTTCAGACACATCACATTGACTTTAAAACCAGATGGAGAAATTTGTGGAGTTCAAGAAAAAAAATCTCAGTGTTAATGGCACTCAAACACCAGTGGCTTGGGGTCTGGTGGTAGGCATGGCCCTGCAGTTTAGCAATCCCTCGCTCAGCCATGTTCACAGCCTGAGCCAAGGTGACTGAATTCCTCTCATAACCATAACACTCATTCATCATGTGTGTTTATAGTAACTGACACACTTCAAGGCCATTGACAAAAAGCAGCCCGCTGATGGCCGAGGGTCTCACTGGTCATGCAGTGGGAAAGGACATTGGCCAAGCCTTGAGATCTGGGTAATATGTGACTTATCTCAGGAATGCCTGACTTTGAAAAATATACACAGAGCGACCCACAATGGACCCTTAAAACTCTATTTGCTGGCCTTACGCATTCTCTGCCTCATTAAAAATGTTGGTTGTTTAAAATTGCTGAGGGATAATTAAACAGGCCTGCAGTTGATTTATGGGAGACAAACAGAGCGGTGAATGCACAGGAATATTGTATTGTGAGCGAGGTAATTTATGAAGATGAATCTAAAACTGATGGGAGAAGCCCAACTCAAGGTTGGGGCAAGAAGTCATATATCTTGAGAGTCCTTTAAGTCCATGGAGGCCAAAAACATCCAAGTGAGCATCACATCTTGATATCCTGGCCTACATTTTTAATGACAGCTTTTTAATCCTATCTCCAGGCCTGAAGAAATAATGAAATGAAAGACCTCACTCACACACACAAACACACGCAACCCTATATACATCATGTAACAGCAGAGGCTGAACTATGTTTGGAATTTGATGTGGAATCAAAGGGAATGGTTGTGATAACAGGCTCTGATGAGTGATTTTTTCTTTTCTTTTCTTTTTAAAGAGAATCATTGATTTTAAAGAGCGGGAGAGAGAGAGAGAGAGAGAGAGCACGCGAGCGAGCATTGGTGAGAGAGGCAGAGGGGGAGGGAGAGAGAACCTCAAGCAGACTCTGTGCCCCACACCTTGATCTCACGTCCCCGAGATCACAACCCGAGCCCAACCCAAAAGCTGGATGTCTAACCGACCGCACCACCCAGGCACCGCCGCTCTGTCTTTTCAACATGCTGCGTCTCCCAGCAGTGTGGCTAACACTCCCCATAAGGGTGTTTATACAAATTATAAATTGGAGGGTGTGGGTACAGTTCATGGAGTCTGAGCCTTCAGTCTGGGAGTTCTATGGGGTGGGTGGGGAAGGTTTCCTTTATATCTCTTCTCGGTGAAGCTCGTAGCTCGTAGTAAGAGAACAACAAGATGTACAGAGGCTGATTTCCATCGGGAGAGACTGTCTTGGAAGGCAGAGGATATCTGAGATTTTTAGGCTCCTGAGTTTTTCACTTGAAGAGCTCACCATTCTGGGAGCAGCCTCAGTCAGCAGGTGGGCATCTCAACAGGAGCCGTACCTTCCTGTGGGCTTCTGGCTACCATGGCAGCTTCTAGCAGCTGCCCTGAGGTCAGTGCTTTGTGCTACCCTCTCTGTCTTCACCACTCTGGTTTCTCAGTGCTCAGTCAAGCCTGGGAAGCCCTTAGAAGGGCTGACTCTCTTGCCTCTGAAGACCAGTCCCTTCCATTCTGAGAGCTGGTCCTAGCCTGGCCAGCACCGTCCTGGATACAACCATGCAGTTCCATGTCACTTACTTCTCGGTGCCTTTTCTCTCACCAGCTCTGCCCTTAGCATGTTTCAGTTCACCCTGGAACCACTTGTAGGGTTCAATACCCAACCTAACCTGTCTGAGGTCCAGCTCCACTTTCTCTGCCTATGTCAACCCAGATGGGCACCCCACACGTCCCATAGCTTCCAAGGGAAAAAGAAAATTGAGCTCTAGGAAAGGCCACAGGTCAAAATAGTGCCCATTAAATAGTTTGCCTACTTGGTTCCTTTCTTGAAGGTCCTCCTAATAAAATCAGGGTGATCATAAAGAAAAGACCTGACCCCAGCTTCCTTTTCGTTTTAGCTCTACCTTCCCTTCTTATGCTCACCAAGTCAGAAATCCCATCCTCCTTTGGCTCTGTCCAGCTTTCTGCTTCCATGTTTGTTTATCACCCTCTTTGTTGGGAATGACCTTCCTGTTGCTCCCATGAAAACATCAACTCCAGCATTAAACTCTGCTGGTTTCCTTCTGTCAGAAACCACCTCAGAATCCGAGTGACTTCTTTCTGCTCAGAATCCAAGAGCCATCCACAAATCACCACTAAAAGCCTCTTTGTTCTAACAAAGGGAACATTTTGCCAACCTGGTTTGAGATACTGTGGGAACTTGGAAATACTTAAAATGCTTAAAATACTCTTGGATGCAGAATTAAGTTGATTTAACATGTCCTTGTCCTCAGTTTGTTTGAATTGGTAAATTTATTACATGGAAAAAATCAATATCAATAACTATATTTCCCCTCCCCAATAAACCCAAACCCGAATCTTAAAAAAATTGCAAATGTTTACCTTATTCCATTTTAATGTGTCTAGAACTTACAGAGGCAATCACATTCTTGAGCCTTTAATGTTTCTGTCATATTTATCAGTAATTTAAACCTAAGCCCATTAACAAAGTAGAAATTGTTGTTTAGATTGGAAATGAGAGTGCCTCTGTTCTCTAATGTGAAACGCCAAGGAAACTCCCCATCCCCAATGGTGGTGTCTTGAACTTTTACAACCAGGTCCAGGAAAAGTTGGTTTCCTTTGTACATAGATAGGAAAGCTGTCCTGCTGTACATGTGACTCAGAGACTGGCCTCGGCGTTGCACTCTGGTCTGGGCATTGACCAGAATGTCATTGAGAAAATGACATTCTTTTCCATACAGGAGTCAAAGTATTTGGAGGATTCGTGACAACACTACTAGAACGTGAAGCCGAGTCAGCAGTATCAGTAAATAGAATCGAGTTGTTGATTCAGGGCAAACTGACCCTGTGAAGATTTCAGGGGCAGCAAAGCCATCAGACCCGAAGCCTCACAGTGAGATAGGTTACTGCTGTGCCGTCTTGCTGAGTCTGGAGATAGACGAGTGTT